>NC_138209.1:77901880-77971880 GCF_964194415.1 Vipera berus | reverse complement strand
AGCCTTTCTTATGGTCCAACTTTCACTGCCATACATTGCAACTGGGAAGACCATGGCCTTGACTATATGCACTTTTGTTGACAGGAAAATTGGGCTTAGGGCACCTGTAAAAAACCTCTGTGGGAGTTTACAACGTGGACCTTCCAATTGCAGAGTGAAGGTTGAAGGCGTAGACACACACACACACACACACCTTATTTCATCCTCTCTTCTCTCCTACATTATCGCATGTCCCCCACAAAGCGTCAGGAGCCCACTTATCTCAAAATTGGCAGCTTCTCTTTAACCAGACTTGAAAGCCAGACCGGGAAAGCGATACACGCCTTATAGCACCGACAGCAGAGAGGAAATCTGAAAATGTGAACACTTTCTCCAGACGTGTTTTTTTTTTTTGTGGGGGGAGCTTTTAAAGAAGATTTATTTCTGCTTTTCAAAACCGTGACCGGTTCTTATCTTTAATCCAGATGTAGTTAAGTGCTGACCTTTTTTGTTTTCTGCACAATGATTTTATGGCTTCTGGCTGAGGGATCTGGAGTGAATACTACTGCACGCAGCAATTTTATTAAGAATTGTCATCGTGTGCCAGATCATATAAGAACAGGTCTTTTTTTCCCTTTCTTTTCTGGGTGTCTAAATTAGCTTAGGGACGCGGTGGCTCAGTGGGTTAGGACGCTGAGCTTGTCAATCAGAAGGTCGGCAGTTTGGTGGGTCGAATCCCGAGTGCCGCGTAACAGAGCGAGCGCCTGTTACTCGTCCCAGCTTCTGCCAACCTAGCAGTTCGAAAGCACGTAAAAATGCAAGTAGAAAAATAGGGACCGCTACGGTGGGAAGGTAACAGCGTTCCGTGCGCCTTTCGCGTCTAGTCATGCCGGCCACAGGACCACAGAGACGTCCTCGGACAAGCGCTGGCTCTTCGGCTTTGAAACGGAGATGAGCACCGGCCCCTAGAGTCGGAAACGACTAGCATGCATGTGCGGGGGAACCCTAAATTAGTTTAAGTTAGGGTTACTGCAGAGTAAACTAAACACCCCAGATCTTCCAGTGCTGAAATCTTGCCAAGTTTTGTTTTTTTCCCCATAAACGGGCAAAGCTGATTTCCGTGGAGACTTTCTTTCATGAGGGAGATTTTTTTACATTTTTTCCCCCCTCAACTTTCCTCTTAACGATCCTCTGAATGAAAAATGATCTTCTCTGGCCGAGAAGTGGCGTGATAAAAAATTATAATGAAAACAAAAGAGCTGAAACCGTCCTACGTACGTGCCAGTTTCTGAGCATTTGCATTTTGACGGTGCCAAAAAGGCAATATTTATTTATTTTATTTTTTTATTTATTTTAATTCCATTTATATCCCGCCCTTCTCCGAAGACTCAGGGCGGCTTACAAGCTTAGCAGTAGCCTTCATTCTATGTATATGCCTGCTTATTAGGGCTTTCATACACCCCCCAAGCGGCATTATTACAAAGTCAGCTTAATTGCCCCCAACAATCTGGGTCCTCATTTTACCTACCTCGGAAGGATGGAAGGCTGAGTCAACCTTGAGCCTGGTGGGACTCGAACCTGCACTAATTGCAGGCAGCTGGTGTTACTTAAGGAGGCATTAGCCCACTGCTCCACCAAGGCTCTATTGTTGTTAAGAGAATCTGGCTTCCCCCATTGACTTTGCTTGTCGGGAGGTCACAAAAGGGGATGACGGGACACTCCGGGGCACTGCAACCGTCATAAGTTCATGCCAGTTTCCGAGCATTTGAATTTTGATCACGTGACCAGGGGCTGCTACAACGGTTATACGTGGTGGAAAACGGTCATAACTCACTTTTTTCAGTACTGTGGTAACTTCGAACAGTCACTAAACCAGGGGTAGGCAACCTCGGCTCTTTTATGACGCGTGGACTTCAACTCCCAGAATTCCTGAGCCAGCATGGCTCAGCTTGGAAACCTCTCCCCTCAGCATGGCTGGCTCAGGAATTCTGGGAGTTGCAAGTACACCAGTCATAAAAGAGCTAAGGTTGCCCACCCCTGCACTAAACGAGCAGTTGTAAGTTGAGGACTGTCTGCATTTCAAAATTGAGAAGACCTGGAGACTTGGGAAGAGTGGGTTGACATTGTCATCCTGTATATCCCGAACATTTTGATAAATGTGCTGGTTTCTGAACCAGCCAGTCAGCGACGAACTGCAGATCACAGCCTGGATCGCAAAGGGAAAACATTTCGTTGGAACTAAGATTTCCCTGGAAAATTCAAATTCTTGTAGAGACACCTGTCTCCCATAAGCATCGCAAGAGGCTCCTTAGTCTGAGACTCAAAATTTGTGTGTGTGTGTGTGTGTGTGTGTGTGTGTGTGTGTGTGGTTTAGGAGTCTGGCAGGGAAAGATAGATCCCTACTTAGAGAAGAGTTCTTCCATTAGCTACGGTTCCAAGGTTATTTTAAACCCAGGTTTGAAATATTCTACTCCTGTGGACCATCTGGAGCAAATCCTTGCATGCTGGAACAGAAACGGTCTGTAGAAGAATAAGTTACGACATAAAAGCAAATATAAACTGGGCTTCCCTGACTGGAGGCTCTCTATGTGCGTGGGACTTGCTGGTTAATGAATTATTGAATCGGAAAGGGACCTTGTAGGTCATCTAGTCCAACCCCTCTGCTCAAGCAGGAGACCCTATACCAGGGGTAGGCAACCTCGGCTCTTTTACGACTCATGGACTTCAACTCCCAGAATTCCTGAGTCAGCTGACTCAGTTGAAGTCCATGAGTCATAAAAGAGCCGAGGTTGCCTACCCGTGCCCTATACCATTTCAGACCAGTGGCTGTCCAGTCTTTTCTTAAAAACCTGCAGTGATGGAGCGCCCAGAACTTCTGGCTGTTCCACTGGTCAATTGTTCTCATTATCAGGAAGTTTCTCCTTAATTCCAGGTTGCTTCTCTCCTTGATTAGTTTCCATCCATTGTTTCTTGTCCGCGCCCCCTCCCCTTCTTCTTTGTGGCAGCGCCCCATATATTGGAAGGCTGCTGTCATGTCCCCCCTTAGTCTATCAAATTGAAGAAGATTGCTATGTATAGCTGCATCTGGCACTATATTAACCATTTTCCCTTTAAAAGAAATAATAAGAAATCAAAACCGTCCTAAGCCTTTTAGAAGGAGCATTAAAATAGATTGAAATTTTTTTAAAAAAACAAAAACCTAAGCAAGCAATCTTAATAAATTTAAAACAGGAAAGTAAATCTCGTAAGTATTTTGAATTAATCAAGCAAGGGGTACATCTAGCAGTTCATAAAGCGTATTTGTGGCATGAAAACTTCCATAACTCTGAAAGTTATCCTGGTTATTTATTGCCTAAGGTCTCTAATCAAAAGTGTTCAGCAACCACAGAATTTTGAATTTCCATGTAAAATGCATGCTACCTCCAGCTCACTCAATGAGCTAGGCAGAACAATATTTGAGTTTTAGAAATATACCTGGATATAGTAGTGCTTGGCATCAAACGTATTAGCTTTTGTGTGCTGTGTGTATCATCATTTCCTTATGTATGTTCCAAAATTGTCTTAGTACAATTTTGTACCTGGAAGAGCGAAATTAAAAGAGAGAGCGAGAAAAAAAATATCTGGATTTGGGCGGTTAAAAAATATGAAATACCGTATTAAAAAAAGCAAACAAACCTGGTTTTCTAGTCCGTGTTTAGTATGTATTTGTATGTGTTTCAAGGTTCAAAGAATGGTTATTGTATTATTATAGATCACACCAAGTTGACAGAAATAGCCAATACTCCAGAAGACAGGCTTAAGATACAGAAGGATCTGGACAGACTTGAACACTGGGCGCCATCTAACAAAATGAAATTCACTATGGAGAAAAGTAAGATTCCACATTTAGCCAAGAAATGTGCAACCTTACCTTGCTCAATAGTAGCAACTGTGAGAGGGATCTCTGAGTCCTAGTGGACAAGCACTTAAATATGAGCCAGCCGTGTGCTGCAGCTGCCAAAAAAGCCAACACAGTCCTAGGCTGCATTAACCAAAAGACAGAATCCCGATCACCGCTTTACAATGCTTTGGTAAGGCCACCCTTGGAATACGGCATCCAGTTTTGGTCACCATGATGTAAAAAAGATGTCGAGATTCTAGAAAGAGTGCAGAGAAGAGCAACAAAGATGATTAAGGGACTGGAGGGTAAAACATATAAGGAACGGCTGCTGGAATTGGGTATGTGTAGTTTAATGAACAAGGGACGCGGTGGCTCAGTGGGTTAGGACGCTGAGCTTGTCGATCAGATGGTCAGCAGTTTGGTGGGTCGAATCCCCCGTGCCGCGTAGCAGAGTGAGCGCCTGTTACTCGTCCCAGCTTCTGCCAACCTAGCAGTTCGAAAGCACGTAAAAATGCAAGTAGAAAAATAGGGACCACTACGGTGGGAAGGTAACAGCGTTCCGTGTGCCTTTGGCGTCTAGTCATGTTGGCCACATGACCACGGAGACGTCCTCGGAGAAGCGCTGGCTCTTCGGCTTTGAAACGGAGATGAGCACCGGCCCCTAGAGTCGGAAACGACTAGCATGCATGTGCGGGGGAAACTTTACCTTTTTTACCTTTTAGTTTAATGAAGAGAAGGGTGAGGGGTGACATGATAGCAGTGTTCCAGTATCTCAGGGGTTGCCCCAAAGAAGAGGGAGTCAAGCTGTTCTCCAAAGCACCTGAAAGCAGGACAAGAAGCAACGGATGGAAACTAGTCAAGGAGAGAAGCAACCTAGAACTAAGGAGAAAATTCCTGACAGTTAAAACAGTTAATCATTGGAATGAGTTGTCTCCAGAAGTTGTGGGTGCTCCATCACCGGAGGCTTTTAAGCAGAAATTGGACAACCATTTGTCTGGAATTGTATAGGGTTTCCTGCTTGAGCATGGGGGTTGGACTAGAAGACCTCCAAGGTCCCTTCCAACTCTGTTATTCGCTTACTGTTTGATGCTTGTCAATTTATTGCTGCATAGTAGCAGTAACAGCTTTACAACATATACAATTACTAGTAAAGAAGGGGTTTGTTTTCAGCCAGATTGTTAGCTTTGTTTTGTTATATTAGGAACTTGCATCCATATACCTACGCCAATTATTAGTTCTCGCAGGAACAATATGTATGACCCATGCTGTTAAATGACAGCAGCTTGACACTTTTCTCAAATTTATGTCGCTGGATATTTGAACAACAAGTTGTTATTGGCTTCATGGATTTGTCTGGTATTTAGACTGGAGGAAGATGTTAAGTTTCACTCAGGACAAAAATCTAAATCCAGAGGAGGACGTTGGCCAGAACAGGAACCTATTCTGTCTTGTACCATGTACAAGAAAGATTATAATTTGATCTTGGTCCAGAGCCAAAGCAACATTAAACGTTATCAAAGGGCAACTTGAAAACTTTTAGACAAAAATGGAAAGGATATAATTGGAGAAGGAAGAAAGACTTGAAAGGCTAGGAGCCAAAAAATGCATTTTGCTATGGAAGGGTATGATTTTTTCCCCCTCTTCCTTTGAAATTAACTTTTTAAAACAGTCTTCAAATAAAAAATGGCTACGTTTTCCAAAACTTTAACAAAGTTGTAGGGGAAGGAGTGGCGGAATCTGGGTGGTGGAGTCAAAAGAGGGATTAGCCTGGAATCCCTAAGTAGCCACAAGTGAATGAAATCCAGCCTCCCTTGAATGAATTCTGTTGACCTTTATCTAACTCCAAATAGGTGCCAACCCTTTGTTGAGAAATTTTCTGTGCATAGCTATGAGTGGCAATAAATAAGTTTAATTGGGCCTAGAATAGAATAGAGAACAGGATAGGAATAGAATAGAATAGAATAGAATAGAATAGAATAGAATAGAATAGAATAGAATAGAATAGAATAGAATAGAATAGAATAGAATAGAATAGAATAGAAGAATAGAATAGAATAGAATAGAATAAATTGATTGAAGAATAAGAATAGAATAGAATAGAATAAATTGATTGAAGAATAGAATAGAATAGAATAGAATAGAATAGAATAGAATAGAATAGAATAGAATAGAATAGAATAAATTGATATTAGAATAGAATAGAATAGAATAGAATAGAATAGAATAGAATAGAATAGAATAGAATAGAATAGAATAGAATAGAATAGAATAGAATAGAATAAATTGATTGAAGAATAAGAATAGAATAGAATAGAATAGAATAGAATAGAATAAATTGATTGAAGAATAAGAATAAGAATAGAATAGAATAGAATAGAATAGAATAGAATAGAATAAATTGATATTAGAATAGAATAGAATAGAATAGAATAGAATAGAATAGAATAGAATAGAATAGAATAGAATAGAATAGAATAGAATAGAATAGAATAAATTGATTGAAGAATAAGAATAGAATAGAATAAATTGATTGAAGAATAGAATAGAATAGAATAGAATAGAATAGAATAGAATAGAATAGAATAATAGAATAGAATAGAATAGAATAGAATAGAATAGAATAGAATAGAATAGAATAGAATAAATTGATTGAAGAATAAGAATAGAATGGAATGGGATGGGATGGGATGGGATGGAATGGAATGGAATAGACTTAGAACAGAACAGAACAGAACAGAATAGAATAGAATAAAGAATGGGATGCGAATAGAATTGAACAGAACAGAATAGAATAAAATAGAATAGGAACCTGGAGGTCATCTAGTCCAACCCCCTGCTCAAAGAGAACACCTTATACCGTTTCAGACAAATGGCTGTCCAGTCTCTTCTTGTAAGCCTTCAGTGATGGAGCACCTACAACTTCTGGAGGCAACTTCTGTTCGATTGGTTAATTGTCCTCTCTGTCAGGAAATTTCTCCTTCATTCTAGTTTGCTTCTCTCCTTGATTAGTTTCTATCCGTTGCTTCTTGTCCAGCCTTCAGGGGCTTTGGAAAATTAACTGACCCCGTCTTCTCTGTGGCAGCCCCTTCAAACACTGGAAGACTGCTATCATGTCGTCCCCCCCAGTCCTTCTTTTCTCTAGACTAGCCGAACCCAAATCCTGCAGCCCTTCTTCATATGTCTTAGTCTCCAGGCCTTTGATCATCTTAGCTGCTCTTCTCTGAACTTTTTCCATTCTGCCCCCCCACCTTTTTTTTAAAGCACCTTTAGAACTGGGAGATACCTCTTAGACTGATGGGGTCACAGGTCAGAGTTCAGGACAAGGTTTACAACATAGGCCTCCTTCTTAATCCAGCTTTGATGTTGGATAACTCTAGGGCTTCAGTGGCAAATGAGGTCATCTGATCAGCTTTGGCTGATAAACCTGACATGCTCTCCCCCCCCTCCACACTCCTTGTACAGGTAACCTTAGGTGTAAATTATTGGGGTGAACTTAAGAATATACTACAATAGAGCTTCTAGGAGCTCGTAGATTGTTCTGTTCAAAGAGGATGGCTGAAACACCAGGCTTTTATTTTTTGGCACTTTAATTGTTCTCTCATTTTTAAGGGTGGTTGTAAGCTTACCCAGATTTTGTGTTTTTTTTTTCCAAACATGTGCACCTTTTAAATAAATAAATAAGCCTCTAGCCGTTTGACACCATTATTTTTCTCTAGCATTCACCCCAGACATTTCTTCCAGATGAAATATTTGAAGTTAATCTTTTTGTTTTCTTTTAACTAATCGTGAAAACAAAACAAAACACACATTTCCCCATGTTGAGCTCTTGCTATAGGAAACTAGATCATTCAAGCAGCCTTATGATTTCCAGCAATCTCTGTTCCAGCGCGAACGACCCTCGTGTCTTCATCTTATTTCGTTTGCAATCTCTTTCGAACGAACGAAAAGCATGCAGACGTGGTGTTTGCCCAGAATACATGTTTCTCCTGGTCAGCCGTTTGATTAAAAAAAAAATCATCATCCGAGTACTGAGAGCAAAGCTTCGGCTGATTTGTTTAAACCGTGTGTGTGTGTGTGTGTGTGTGTGTGTGTATGTGTGTCTTCAAACATGGCCCTTTGATGACTTGTGGACTTCAACTCCCAGAATTCCTCAGTCAGCTTGCCTGGCTGAGGAATTTTGGGAGTTGAAGTTCAGAAGCAGGGGTCTTCAAACATGGCCCTTTGACGACTTGTGGACTTCAACTCCCAGAATTCCTCAGCCAGGCACGGCGTGCCTAGCTGAGGAATTCTGGGAGTTGAAGTCCACAAGTCGTCAAAGGGCCATGTTTGAAGACCCCCTGGTTTAAATAGTTAAACGTCTACTGAAGTGAAACAAAATCTTAAAAAGAGGCCGCAGAAGATCTGGGATAGTCTTTCCTCAGCTCTTATTTTACAGATTATATTTTTGGAGTTCGGTCATTAGGTTATATCCGACTCTTTGAGACCCCCATGGATTATGGCACGCCAGCCCCCCCCCCCACATTTCTGTCTGCCACAGTCTCCCGGAGTTTGCCCAAATTTGTGTTCATTGAGTCAATGACACCATCTAATCATCTCATCCTCTGCTGTCCCCTTCCATCTTTCCTAACATCAGTGTCTTCTCCAATGAGCCCTCTTTTCTCATTGGGTGGCCAGGATATTTGAGCTTCAGCTTCAGTCTCCCTCTTTCCAAAGAACAAGCAGGGTGGATTCCCTTTAGGATCGACTGATTGGATCTCCTTGCAGTCCAAGGGACTCTGAAGAGGCTTCTCCAGCACCACAATTGAAAAGCATCAGTTCTTGGGTGCTCAGCCTTCCTTATGGTCCAACTCTCACAGCCGTGCATTACTAACAGAATAGAATAGAATAATGGAGTTGGAAGGGACCTTGGAGGTCTTCTAGTCCAACCCCCTGCTCAAACAGGAAAACCTATAACATTTCAGACAAACGCTTGTCCAGTCTCTTCTTAAAAACTTCCAGTGTTGGAGCATTCACCGCTTCTGGAGGCAGGTTGTTCCAGTGGCTAACTGTTCTCAATGTCAGGAATTTCCTCCTTAGTTCCAGGTTGCTTCTCTCCTTAGTTAGTTTCCACCTGTTGCTTCTTCTCCTGCCTTTGGGCGCTTTGGAGAATAGCTTGACTCCCTCTTCTTTGGGGCAGCCCCTGAGATATTGGAACGCTGCTATCATGTCACCCATGGTTTTTCTCTTCATTAAACTAGACAGCCCCTGCTTTACTCAAGAAGCAGGCGAGACAGCAAGTTAACAGTTTAACTTTTTATTCGGAACCAGGCAAAGAACAAGGGAACAAGACATCTATTTATACTGACAGCTGCCGGCGGCTTGACCAATCAGGGGTGAGTCTGTTCCCGCGCCGTAGTCTCCGCCAATCGGAGCCGTCCGGTTTTGACAGCTCGGAGCTGTCATCTGTAGCGCGTGTTGAACTGTCAATTGTTGGCGCTTGCGCGGTTTCGCCCGGCAGCTTTTGACAGCTGTCAAAAGCTGCCGCGGTTTTACCTCAGCCCTTGTAACTTCTGTTTAACTCACTATAATAACAATTAGTAAATACACAACACCCCTTCCCCCTCCCTCTGATTGAGTTGAATTTACCCCAACTGTTTCTTTTTTGGGTTTCCCCATTCGTAGTCTTTCAGGTATGTGGGAGGTTTCTTTAATCTCTCGGAGCGCCGGGGGGTAGTCTCGGTAGTATGTTCTGGTTCTTTTGGCGCTTCTTGGGTTGGCTCCGGGGGTGGGGGGTTTGGCTCTGCTGGATCTGCGTTGATTGGAGTGGGGTGTTGAAATGGTATGTTCCGGTCAGGGGAGTCTTGACGTGCCAGTCTTTGCGCCGGTGCTTCTGTCGGTATTTCGTCGTCCCCCCTACCCCCTATGTTTTGAGGACTGCGTTGGCGTAGTTGGTCTATGTGTCGGCGGATATGTATATTTTGTCCAATGTCAATGATGTATGATAAGGGGCCTGTTTGTTCGATGACCACCCCTTGTGTCCATTTGTTCCCTCCCCCATAGTTTCTAGCCCAGACAGCTTGCCCAGTGTTGAGAGTTCTATGATGGAGGGGTAGTTCTGGGTCTGGAGGGGATCTGTCTGGGTGGAGACGGTCCAGTCTGGTGGTCAATCTTTTGCCCCAGCGAAGCTCTGCTGGGGACTTTCCGGTAGTTGTGCAAGGCGTGGTGTGTTGGGAGAGAAGAAATTGTGCCAGTCTTTGGTGCCAGTTGCCGGAGATGATCTTGCGCAGTGCCTCCTTGGTTGATTTTACCATCACCTCTGCCAAGCCGTTCGACGATGGGTGAAAGGGAGCCGAGGTGGTGTGCCTAATAGAGTTCGCCGTTGTGAAACTCTGGAATTCGTAGGAGGTAAATTGGGGGCCGTTATCGGAAACTATAACATCAGGGAGGCCATGCGTGGCGAATAATCCCCTTAAAACTTGTATAGTGGCCGAGGAAGTTGTATTGGCTACTGGTGCCACTTCTAGCCATTTTGAAAAGCTGTCTACGACAATTAGGAATGATTGTCCCTGGAACGGACCTGCATAATCTATATGAATGCGAGACCAAGGTGACTTTGTCGTTTCCCATCTATGTATGGACGCCTGTGGCTGGGCTGCTCTAACTAGCTGGCAGGAATAGCAGCCAGCTACGTGTGCCTCAATGTGTTTGTCTATACCCGGCCACCAAACATAGCTCCTGGCCAGAGCCTTCATTTTGACGGTGCCCGGGTGCCCTTCGTGGAGGCTCTCTAGTACTTTAAGTCTGTGTTTGTCAGGGATGATTACTCTGCTGCCCCATAAGAGACATCCCTGATGGGTGGATAATTCCTTTTGTTTTAAGAAGTAAGGTTGGAATTGTGGTTCCTGGGGCGAATATTGCCAGCCCGTTGTGACATATCCTAGGACTCTGCCTAGGATTTTGTCTGCCGCGGTAGCTGCGGAGATATCTTTGACAGATAAGGGGCATTCTGGCAGCTCAGAGATAGCCAGTATTCTTCCAGCTGGTGCTGGGTCTGGGTCAACAGTTGTTTGCGGCAGTCTGCTCAGGCCGTCTGCATGGCCCATGGTTTTCCCTGGTCTGTATTCTAGTTTGTACGAATAGGCTGATAGAAATGTAGACCATCTCAGGATGCGGGGAGATAATATTTGTGGCGTTAGCCTGTTTACTGTAAAGAGTCCTAACAGGGGTTTATGATCAGTATAAATAGTAAATGGTCGGCCATACAGGTAATCATGAAATTTTTTTACGCTGGCCACTATAGCTAGAGCCTCTTTATCGATTTGAGCGTAATTCCGCTCAGGTTTTGACAGCGTTCTCGAATAGAACGCTACAGGGGTCTGTATTCCTTCTTTAGTTAAATGGCTTAGGACCGCTCCGATGCCGTACGGGGAGGCATCGCAGGCGAGACATAAGGGCAGCTGATCGTTAAACAGGGCTACCGTTGTGCTGCTGGAGAGTAAGTTTTTTAGGAGGTTAAAACTTTTATCATGCTCAGGGGTCCACGTCCAGGGTTTGCCCTTGTCTAATAATCTATGTAAGGGTTCTGCAATGGAGGCTTTATGCGGTAGGAAGGTGTGGTAAAAGTTGACTAACCCTAAGAAAGCCTGAAGTTCTTGTTTGTTTTTGGGGGTCGGTGCTGTTTTGATAGCTTTAATTTTTGTGTCCGTGGGGTGAATTCCCTTAGCGTCTATTTTAAAACCTAAGAACTCTGTTGAGGGCACCCCGATGGAGCATTTGTCTCTTTTTAATTTGAGACCGGCCTTCCTGAACCTTAGGAGTACCTTAGTTAGTTTGTCAGCCAGGTCATTTTCTGATTCCCCTGCAATTAGGACGTCGTCAAAATATGGGCAGACCCCGGGAATTCCCTTAAGTGTTTTCTCCATGATTTCCTGGAAGATTCCCGGGGCTGCAGAGATGCCGAATTGAAGGCGGTTAATTTTGAATGCTCCCTTGTGGGTGACTATTGTTTGAGCCAAAGCGGTGTCAGGGGTGACAGGCAACTGTAAATACGCCTGCGCCAAGTCTAACTTGGCAAATATGGCGCCTGACTTAATGGCCGCGAGGATGTCTTTGACAGCCGGTACCGGGTAGGCATGTGCGTTTAAAGCGAGGTTGAGGGTCGCTTTATAATCGGCACATAATCTAATTTGGCCGTTTGGTTTAACTGGGGTCACTATGGGTGTCTCCCACTCGGCCCCTTCTACCGGTTCGAGGACCCCTAAGTTTGTTAATCTGTCAAGCTCCGCTTCTATTTTTTCCCTCAAGGCGAAGGGAACCCTTCTGGCCTTGATTCTGACAGGCATCACATTTGGGTTCAGTTTAAGTGATACGGGCGGTCCCGTGTATTTCCCTAGTGAGCTGTCAAAAACGTCCGCGAATTGACAGCAGACGGATTCCAATTTTGACAGCTGAATGGCGTTGACACCTGTCAACGCTATTCCTAGTGCCTCAAACCAGTCTAATCCTAGCAGGCTTATTCTGTTTTCTTGGGTCACCAAAATAGGAAGGGATCCTTTAAATTTTTTGAACTCTACGGGGACGGAAGCTTTTCCCCGGAGTTTAATGGGCGTTTTCTGGAAGTCGGCTAGGCGGAGTTTGGTGGGTCTAAGGGCGGGCCTTTTCCTACTTCGGTTACAAATGTCCCTGTACGTTTGCCATGAGATTAGTGAGACGGAGGACCCAGAGTCCACCTCCATCTCACAGGGAATTCCATGAATCCGGACGTCCACCTTGATTTTGGGCTTAAGAATGCTGTGGACTGTATGTTTCTCCGCCCTCCCCCTTACATTAGACACTGGGGTTCTGGGGCTGTGCCTAGCTCTGAGTGTATATGGGGCCATACCTTCGGCTGTCACCTCCAGGTCGTGCAGGTTTTCCCGGCTCCGGCTGCGGCACACGGCTTTGAGGTGGCCTGTCTTCCCGCACCCGTGGCATTTGGCACTGCGGAACCGGCACGTTGCCCTAGGGTGGCTTCCGCCGCAACTGGCACACTTCGCCCTGTTTGTCGGGAAGTTGGGCCCCCTCTGATTGTTGGCAGGGCCCCCCTTGTAGTTGCGTTGCATCCTCAGTTTCTCGAACCGCCGTTGCACCGCGTCTATATCTGTGGGGCCATCGTCGTCCTCAGACCCGCTGAACCTGCCGTCTTCCTGGTGCACGGACCCCCGTGGTCCG
This sequence comes from Vipera berus, assembly GCF_964194415.1. NCBI lineage: Eukaryota > Metazoa > Chordata > Lepidosauria > Squamata > Viperidae > Vipera > Vipera berus. Next base: position 77,958,832 of record NC_138209.1, on the reverse strand, counting down.
CTGTCCGGTACCCGTCGGTCGTCTCCGTGGCAGTCTTCGTATGCGATGACTTCCCTAGCCACATCGGTCATTGTCATTTCAGGCTTGGCGATCAGCTTCTTCCTCAGCCGTTCGTCCTTGAGCCCTATGACAATCTGGTCCCGGATTCGGTCTTCCAAATCCGGGAACCGGCACCGACGTGCGGCATGTCTGACCCTGGTTATGAAGTCATTTGCTGGCTCGTCAGGAAGCTGGAGTTTCCGAGCGAAGTTCACTCTCCAGTAGAGTTCTGACTTGAGGGGCATGAAGTATTTACTCAGCCCCTCAGTGAGGTCTGCATAGGAGATGGTGGCGACCGGCTCCGGGGTGAAGATCCCCACAGCGGCATCATAAACGGCGGGGCCGCTGAGCCAGAGGAGGGCGGCCGCCTTGGCCCGGTCATCCGTGATCTTCTTGACTACCAGGTACCCTTCTACCTGGCCCAGATGCGATTCCCAGCCTTCTGGGTGGCGGGTATCGAATTCTCGAATGTGGCCGTGGTTCGTCATGCTGTCTGTAATTGAGGTGCCGCTGCTTGCGTTGAATGGAAGTTTGACTTCCAGTGACTTCAGCAAGTGACCAGCTCGGCTAAGGGAAAAAATCTCTTCTCCCCTTAGGTAGTGACTTCAGCTAAGCAAGCAGCATCCCACCTTCGTCGCCAGTGCTTTACTCAAGAAGCAGGCGAGACAGCAAGTTAACAGTTTAACTTTTTATTTGGAACCAGGCAAAGAACAAGGGAACAAGACATCTATTTATACTGACAGCTGCCGGCGGCTTGACCAATCAGGGGTGAGTCTGTTCCCGCGCCGTAGTCTCCGCCAATCGGAGCCGTCCGGTTTTGACAGCTCGGAGCTGTCATCTGTAGCGCGTGTTGAACTGTCAATTGTTGGCGCTTGCGCGGTTTCGCCCGGCAGCTTTTGACAGCTGTCAAAAGCTGCCGCGGTTTTACCTCAGCCCTTGTAACTTCTGTTTAACTCACTATAATAACAATTAGTAAATACACAACAGCCCCAATTCCAACAACCGTTCCTTATATGTTTTAGCCTCCAGTCCCCTGATCCTCTTTGTTGCTCTTCTCTGCACTCTTTCTAGAGTCTCAACATCTTCTTTTACATCGTGGTGACCAAAACTGGATGCAGGATTCCGAGTGTGGCCTCACCAAGGCATTGTAAAGTGGTATTAACATTTCGCCTGATCTTCATTCTGTCTAACAGATTGTATAGGACTGGATATAAGATTCTAAGTGTGGACTTTTAGAATTGGAGATACGTCTGAGATTGATGGGGGTCACACTCCACTGTCAGGACAAAATTTACAACATGGGCCTCCTTCTTAATCCAGCTTTAATGTTGGACAACTATATGGCCTCAGTGGCAAGTGAGGTCATGGATCAGCTTGAGCTGATAACCCTGACATGCTTTTTCCCAGTGCTCCTTGTGCAAGTAAACCTAGTTATAAATTGTTGCCATAAACTTCGGAGCAAGTAACCCAGAATGCAATGTATCTTCAAGATACCAAAACAGCTGCGTTAGCTCTCAAAGAATTTCTTTCCTTTCCCTGTTAAATGCCATTTGCGCCCACGTGCATGGGGCTCATTTTTGCACGTGCGCGGCTTTTTTGCGCGTACGCTCGTAGCAGTGCCTGCCTCTCTTTCCGGGCCACCAATTTGAAAAGGTTGGGAGACCTCCAGACCCTATCCCATTTCAGACCAATGGTTGTCCAGTCTTTTCTTGAAGACCTCCAGTGTTGGAGCATTCACAACTTCTGGAGGCAGGTTGTTCCACTGATTAACTGTTCTCACTGTCAGGAAATCCCTCCTTAGTTCTAGGTTGCTTCTCTCCTTGATCAGTAATAGCTGGCTATTAAGCCGTTGGCCAGCCATCCTCACCCCAACCAACCTCCAAAAAGCCACACACAACAGGCACCACACACAGAACAGCGCAACGCACACACTCTGCTAGAGGGAAGTTCCCTGAGGACGGGCTCCAGAATGAATCTGAAAGCTTGGAAGACACAAATCTCGGGTCCCCCCGACGGAGCCAAGTTGGATCCTGCTACATTATCCCGGGACACGTAGGTCCGCCTTCATTCGTGTGAGTTATTTTCTCCGCAAACATCATTCATGGCTTCTTCTGGGGGAAAACAAAAACTCTTTCTTTTTGGAGCTAAAAAAAAAAGGAGGTCTATTTTACTGGCGTGTGAAGCAAAGACCTGAAGAGCAAACGATTTGGTCTTTATACTAGAACAGGGCTAGGCAACCTTGGCTCTTTTATGACTCTTTCATGACTCGTGGACTTCAACTCCCAGAATTCCTGAGCCAGCATGGCTCAGCTTGGAAACCTCTCCCTTTCCCCTCAGCGTGGCTGGCTCAGGAATTCTGGGAGTTGAAGTCCACAAGACATAAAGCAGCCTAGGCCTAGGCCAGGGGTAGGCAACCTTGGCTCTTTTATGACTGGTGGACTTCAACTCCCAGAATTCCTGAGCCAGCATGGCTCAGCTTGGAAACCTCTCCCTTTCCCCTCAGCGTGGCTGGCTCAGGAATTCTGGGAGCTGAAGTCCACAAGACATAAAGCAGCCTAGGCCTAGGCCAGGGGTAGGCAACCTTGGCTCTTTTATGACTGGTGGACTTCAACTCCCAGAATTCCTGAGCCAGCATGGCTCAGCTTGGAAACCTCTCCCTTTCCCCTCAGCGTGGCTGGCTCAGGAATTCTGGGAGTTGAAGTCCATGAGTCATAAAAGAGCCGAGGTTGCCTACCCCTGATCTAACCACACTTCTCATTTCCTGCCCTTGGAAATCGGGAGTCCTCGCCTTCGCTTCCTGTTCACCTCTGGTGTGACCCCTAGGGCAGGCCAACACAAACATTTTTACAAGATTTATTTCATGTGGCTCCCGACATTTGGCTTTTTTTTTATTAAGGCAGCCAGAGCTTTCTTTTGCGTGAGTGTGTTTTTGCCTGGGGTTGGGGGATGCTGCAGTCAAGTTGAACAATTGATGCATCCATAAAGGTCTTGCCATTTTCAGTGCCCTTTTGCAGTAACTTTGTTGTTGTTAGCTGCAAAGTCGTGTCCGACCCATCGCGACCCCATGGACCACGTTCCTCCAGGCCTTCCTGTCCTCTACCATCTTCTGGAGTCCATTTAAGCTCACGCCTCCTGCTTCAGTGACTCCATCCAGCCACCTCATTCTCCGTCGTCCCATTCTTCTATTGCCCTCAATCTTTCCCAACAATCTTTCTCTTCTCCAGTGAGTCCTTCCTTCTCATTAGGTGGCCAAAGGATTTGAGTTTTAGCTTCATGATCTGGCCTTCTAAAGAGCAGTCAGGGTTGATCTCCTCTAGGACCGACCGGTTTGATCGCCTTGCAGTCCAAGGGACTCGCAGGAGTCTTCTCCAGCACCAGAGTTCAAAGGCCTCAATTCTTTGGCGCTCAGCATTTCTTATGGTCCAACTTTCCACTGCGGTAACTTTAGCAATAGCGAAAGCTCTTAAGACTTATATGCCACTTCACAGCCCCCTCTAAGCAGTTTACAGAGTCAGCCTATTGGCGCCCAACAATCTGAGTCCTCATTTTAGCGACCACAGAAGGATGGAAGGATGAGTCAACTGTAAGCTGGTCAGGATCAAACTGCTGGCAGTGGGCAGAGCCTTAGTGACAAAAACTTTAAACGTTAGAAGACCAAGTCAGAAATTCAAACTGTGGAATGGCTGTTATCTTGTTTAAGCTTTGATGTGGAACCACATCCTTGAAAAGATAAATTTCAGACTCGATGCAGGGAATAGGTTGTTTCTTTCCTTGCCTCGACTGCAGAGCTATAATTTTGTAAAAATCAGACTTAACGGATGTGAAGCACAGCCAGGAGAAGTTTCAAGCAGAGACACAGTACGTTGTGTTCATTTTTGCTTTTGAAACCTTCACAAATATCGTATATTCAGGTAGTAGAATTTTTCTTATTTAAAGTAAAGATAGGGACTTCCACATTGGACGACACAGAGAGTCCTCGACCTATGGCCACAACGGAGCACAAAATTTCTGCTCCATTTTACCACTTTGCTCACCGCCGTTAAGTGAGTCGCCGCAGGTGTTAAATTAGTCACACGGTCGTTAAGTGAATCTGGCTGCCCCCACGGACTTTGCGACCCAGGAGGTCGCAAAAAAGGGAGGGTCATGTGACGCCCCCCCTGGGGACACGGCAACTGTCATAAATATGAATCCAGTTGCCAAGTGCCTGCATTTTGATCCCATGATCACACAGTCGTTAATTGTGAAAAATGGTCATAAGTCTCTTTTTTTCGGGGCTGTAGTAACTTGGAACAGTCACTAAGTGAACCACTGTAATTTGAGGACTTCCTGTACTTTTTTTTTTCACGTGAGATTTTCACGTTAATGCTCTTTAAAGGCCCTTGCAGGTTTCCTGCCTGAGCAGGGGGTTGGACTAGATGACCTCCAAGGTCCCTTCCAACTTATTATTATTATTATTATTATTATTATTATTATTATTATTATTATTATTATTATTATTATTATTATTAATTATTATTATTATTATTATTCAGGATTAATTATGATCGCACAGCTGTGTCCTCCTTAAATCTCTATCAGGAGATTTAACTTTTTCCCCCCAGTCTTTAAATTGTTCTTATTAAACTTTGTGGGGGGGAAAATGAAGTCTATGTAGCTTAAAATATCTCTACAGTAATCTGTTGGGGGAGCGTTTAAGTAATTGCTTAACGATCATCACATTTTCTTTGTTTCTATTATTTATTTATTTGCACCCTGTCTCTTATTATTTCTGCAAGTAACTCAAGGTGGCGAACATATCTCACAAATCTGCCTCCTCCTATTTTCCCCACAACAACAGCCCTGTGAGGTGGGTTGGACTGAGAATGAGTGAATGGCCTGAGGTCACCCAGCTGGCTTTCATGCCTGTCAGGACTAGAACTCACCCTCTCCTGGTGATTGGCCCAGTCACTCAACTGGCTTTCATGCCAAAGGCGGGACTAGAACTCACCGTCTCCTGGTAATTGGCCCAAAGCCACCTAACTGGCTTTCATGCCTAAGTCAGGACTAGAACTTACTGTCTCCTGGTGATTGGCCCAAAGTCATCCAACAGTCTTTCATGTCAAAGGCGGGACTAGAACTCCCACTCTCCTGGTGATTGGCCCAAAGCCACCTAGCTGGCTTTCATGCCTAAGTCAGGACTAGAACTCACTGTCTCCTGGTGATTGGCCCAAAGTCATCCAACAGTCTTTCATGTCAAAGGCGGGACTAGAACTCCCACTCTCCTGGTGATTGGCCCAAAGCCACCTAGCTGGCTTTCATGCCTAATTCAGGACTAGAACTCACCTTCTCCTGGTGATTGGCCTAGTCACTCAACTGGCTTTCATGTCAAAGGCGGGACTAGAACCCCCACTCTCCTAGTGATTGGCCCAAAGCCACCTAGCTGGCTTTCATGCCTATGTCAGGACTAGAACTCACCCTCTCCTGGTGATTGGCCCAGTCACTCAACTGTCTTTCATGCTGAAGGCGGGAATAGAACTCACCGTCTCCTGCTTTCATGTCACCCTAGTCCTTCTTTTCCTTAGACTTCTTTTCATTGGACTAGACATACCCAATCCCTGTGACCGTTCTTCATACAGCAATTGCTAATGTCCCAACAGAGAGCCCTACATGATATTTATTGGCTCATTTGTATCATTAAACTTAATTGTTGAGCTACACTGCCCAGGTGCAGTTCTCTTGTTTGCCCAAAGGTGGGCGTTGCTTCCCAGGTTGGACCCGTGCCTTTTATTCATTATGCCTCCCAGTTCAGAGCACGTCGCAAGTCCCAGGTTCTCCAGAGCGTCGTAGATGCTCATCTTGACTCGCCCGATTGTGTTTGCCAGCTTTTGTCAACTCTTTTGTCCCAAGTCAATGGCTTTGAGGCTTGGGGAGAGAGGTGTGGGACCGATGGTAACGTTGCCATACTCCTTTCTCGTGACAGGTTGTTGAATTCCATCCTGCCCGGATTGGTCAAAAAGATCAACAGATCGCCAACGCCCATCGCAGGTCTGGTGAGTAATCTGTAAGTAGTCTGTAAGTGAGACGCCTCCGTTGTCGTTTTACTCCCGTGTTGTGTTTTTCCAGAAATCTGTTCTAAAAAAAAAAAAAAAAGGTAACACGAACACATCTGTTAAATCTGGGCAGTCCTGCTGAGGAAAAATTCGATTAGTTTTGTCTACGTAGATTCCCGATCATCCAGGTCAGGCTTGCTCCAAAAGTGCTTTTTTCAGGAGGCAACTGGACTTCCGTGTTTTTCTTTGAAGACGTTTCGCTTCTCATCCCAGAAGCTTCTTCGGCTCTGACCGGATGGCGGGGAAGGGAAGGATTTATACTCCTTGCAGACAGCTGGCCATTTGCATTCTCTTAGGGAGGTGTTGAAGCCACTGGGAGGCTTATCTGTGTCCTCAGTGGTGCTTTTTCAACTGGACTGACTTGCTTTTCTTTGAAGATGTTTCGCTTCTCATCCCAGAAGCTTCTTCAGCTCTGACCGGATGGCGGGGAAGGGAAGGATTTATACTCCTTGCAGACAGCTGGTCATTTGCATGCTTTTTAGAGAGTCGTTGAAGCCACTTGGAGGTTTGTCATTGTCCTCATCCCCAACCGCCTGCGCCTGTCTCCAGCCGTGAAGGGACCCAGGCCTGCAGCCAAGGCAGCTTCATACCCATTTGCACCACTCAGGTGGCCCTGAGGACACAGGTCAACCCCCAGAGATCTGAACTGAAATCCAGCTGTGTGGCCGAAGAAACCACTTTTGCTCAAACTTTGAAGTCCCGAGGTGTGGTTGACACAGAAGGATTTGTGTTTGTTTCGTTTTGTGTTTTTTTTCTTCCCCAGTTTGAAATAGTCTCGGAGAAAAGGAATTCCTTGTTGCTTGGGGCTTATCTTTATTTTGTCTGGATGTTGATGGCGTGACTTCAGTTCCTTAGGCTACTCCGATGGGAATTGAGACATTGACAGCCCCAGGGTGAAGGGAGCAGGAATATAATAGTCAGGAATAATCGTAGGAAATAGCGGAGGGCAAACTGAATGATTGAACTGCACGCCCCTTAGACGCCTGTCTCGCTTCGGCTCTGGATTAACATTCCCAGTTAAGTGGCTAAATGTTGGCTTATGCCTTTGAAAGACGTGGTGCCTCCAAAGAAAAGAACAGCCTTGTCCAGAGTCCGCTCCCAGTTCTGATCAATCGCTTCCCCTTTGGAAGAGGGGAGAACCCCAGAAGGGTTAATAATAAAGAGGGTATCCCGGAACTCGGAGGTGGCATTAAATTGATTATTTCTGAGCTTTGATTCGGGGAAAAAGAAGTGCAGGAATTTAGCGGAGGGGAAAAACTGTAGCAGAAAAATAACAGCTGCTCGTCTTTTCACTGTAATGCGGCCGTTGGGGTGTCCTTGGTGCTTTTTGAGCTGAGTTGTTTTTTATTCATGGGCGTTTCATGACCCAACTAGGGAACGTCATCAGTGCGAGAAGGGAGTGGGGTTTGGGGCAGGAGGAGGGGGAAGAGGAGGAGGAGGACTGTGGGTACCTTAGTGCTCTCTGAACTTGGTTGTATTCTTGACCCAACTAAGGAACATCATCAGTGCTAGAAGGGGGGAGGAGGAGGAGGAGGAGGAGGAGGAGGAGGAGGAAGACTGTGGGGTCCTTGGTGCTCTCTGAGTTTGGCTGTTGTAAGTCAAGAACTACTCGCATATTTGTTGTGATTCAGGGTCAGCCTGTGGGTTCGGCAGTTGGGTCGGACGACTCAGAGGAGGAGGGGGGTGTTGAAGACCTTGCTGAGGGGGTTGAAGATCTTGCTGATGATAGCCCTCAGCCAGGCCCCTCCCACTTGGTCACCACGGAGACCCAGCTGTGTGAGCCTGACAGCGTGGATGAAGATGACCCACAGCTGGCCCTGTTCAAGGATGCCCGATGCAGGAGGCAGTCAATTAGGAGTAAACAGAGGAAGGCAATGGGGCTTCTCGGAAGGAGGCAGAGAGAAGCCACGCCCTGAACTCTATATAAGGGGAATGTGTGGGGAGGGCTGGTTTGCTGAAGGCAACCGCTCGGATAGTTCCTGTTTCTTAAAGCTCCTGTTTCTTGGTTTGTCTTGTTCTGTTTGTTTTTGTTGCAATAAATTTGGCAGGCGTAATTCCAGCCTCTTGCCTTCTTGAAAAAGGGGTTGTCCCTGCCTTTTCTGCAGGGCCGGTAGCAGGCTGGTACAGAACAATATTGATAGTCATATGAATCAGAGATCTTGGGCGGAGTTGTGTGTTGTGTCTCTATGTCTTCTATGTGTGTGTGTTCAAGAGTGCATCAGGCAATGAATTGGTTAAATCTCTTTCCAAGCGGAATGTTACAGGGAAAAAGATTGGGAGCTGTATTTTATAATGGGATTACAATTACACAACTGGCAATTTCCCCCCCCCCAAGAATTTGCATGGGTGTAGACGTTGGCATTTAATCAGGATTTTCATTTTTGTTTTGGAAAGAATGTTATGCCAGCCTAAAGCAGATTACTTTCGGCATATTTGGGACAGTCATTGTTCTGCGAGTGAATAACAATTTCTTTCAGTTTTTGCATTCATATCACCAACACCAACACCAAAAAAAAAAAGAGAGACAGACTTTTTCCCATTTTTTTCATCGTACCTTCGCTTTATAATTCCTTCCATTATTAGTAGTGTTTAATCTCATTTCTATTTTGCAAAAATCTATTTTGCATTTCAACTATACAGTTGCCTTGTCTTTGATCCTTATTTTGCAAGGAGGGGAGTTTTCTGTTGATTTTTCAAAACTTAACAATAGATGGACCTGCAATTCTTGCATTGTATTAAGCTGTGGTTGGCTTAACTATAGGTACCTGAATAAACCTAGCTGGGTTTGCGTGGGATAGTACATTACAAATGGCACCCATTAGATTCACACAAAACCCCTATTCCTAGGTGATTTCCCCATGTATTTTACCAGAAAGCATAGATAGGGCAGCCTAGAAAAGTCAGTGCCCTCATAACCATACCCAAGCACTCCGAGTTTGTTCACAATGTCCATTTTGCTCTACAAGTTCATGGTGACCTAACTCTAAGTGGGATTTTCCTCCAATGGGATTTTCCCATGTATTTTACCAGGAAACATACAGTAGATAGGGCAGGCTAGAAAAGTCAGTGCCATACAAAAGCACTCTGAATTTGATGGCTATGTCAATTTTGCTCTATGAGTTCATGGTGACCCAACCCTAACCCTTCCAATATCTATTCTATTCTATTCTATTCTATTCTATTCTATTCTATTCTATTCTATTCTATTATTCTATTCTATTCTATTCTATTCTATTCTATTCTATTCTATTCTATTCTATTCTATTCTATTCTATTCTATTCTATTCTATTCTATTCTATTCTATTCTATTCTATTCCATCCCATTCTATTCCATTCCATATTTTTTATTCTATTCTATTCCATTCCATTCCATTCCATTCCATTCAATTCTGCATTCTGTTCTGTTCTGTTCTGTTCTACTCCACTCCACTCCACTCCACTCCACTCCCAATTCCTATTCTAATCTATTCTACTATTCTATTCTATTCTATTCTATTCTATTCTATTCTATTCTATTCTATTCTATTCTATTCTATTCTATTCTATTCTATTCTATTCTATTCTATTCTATTGTTTTTCATTCTATTCTATTCTATTCCATTCTGCATTCTGTTCTGTCCTGTCCTATTCTGTTCTGTTCTACTCCACTCCACTCCACTCCCTATTCTATTCTATTCTATTCTATTCTATTCTATTCTATTCTATTCTATTCTATTCTATTCTATTCTATTCTATTCTATTCTATTCTATTCCATTCCATTCCACTCCACTCCACTCCACTCCACTCCACTCCACTCCACTCCACTCCACTCTATTTCTATTTCTATTTCTATTTCTATTTCTATTTCTATTTCTATTTCTTATTCTAGTCTACTCTGGTCTGCTCTAATGGTTGAAGAGTTCTGGTTGAGGTGCAGAAGAATGGAGGGAAAGAGGTTAAAATACAAGCTTTTCTAAGAGAGATTTGTTTGGGGTTCTCAACTGCTCATTTCATTCCAAACTCTGGGATTCCACAGATTTATTTCCCTTTCTGTCCCCAAGCCCCCCCCCCTTTCCATATTATTATTATTTTTAAATCCTGGCTCTTACAGGAACAAAGAAACTCTGCAAAAGCAGAATCTTTTCCTCTTCCTTCGCTTAGCAATCCCCGGTCTCGTTCTTTTATTTCTTTTTTTTCTTTTTTCTTAAAATAACAACCCACTTGGTTGAAAATAACACGGTATTGGGGGGAAAAAAACAACAACCCCGAAATCCTTTTTTTTTTCCCTCCCCCTCCTTTGTTATCTGGGAAGATGAAACACATCTGCTAAAGTCAACAGACGCTTTCTTGTCTCGCCCACGGAGAAATGGAAGGAAATGGCATTTGAAGACGGGAAAAGAAAAAGCAATCTCGCCTGGGGAAATTGGCAGGTTTATGATGAGGGCTGAGGATAAACCTTGTGTTTCTCCTCTTCTGCAGACCAGCAATCCTCAACTTGGGTCGGTGGAGAGGCGCAAGTGTTTCTGATCAACAATTCTAGGGTGTACGATCAGAAAAAGAATCCTTCTTTTCAAAAACGGGTTTGGAGGCAGGATACAGGCAGCCCTTGCCCCAACGGAACCCACCTTTCCTGTTGTTAAGTGAGACATTTGTGTCGCGGTTCCGACAGATGAAACTCTTCAAAAGAACTTCGGGGCATTGTTTACCTTAAATGATCTTGTATTCAAGGAGCAGAATATCAGCACTTACCTAATCAAAACCAAAAGCTGAATCCCACCCCCACCCCCGGGCACCTAGTATCAAAGCACAATTCCCTCCTCCAATTAACTGTCATAAATCACATTCTCCAATTAGCTTCCTCTGCAGCTCTCCAGCCCGCCAATTCTTTTATCAGCTCTGGGCTCAGTAACCTTGATTCTCACGCTACATTTAGTGTTGTTATGTCTAGCTGGACTCTCATTCACATCCCCATCCCCCCCCACAGCATCATCTAACTCTAAAAGCGAACGGGGAAAAAGATGGCTACATTTCCATCCGTTGTCAGTGCAAAAACATCCGATGTTGGCAGCGTTGACAGTTTGCTAAGTGAGCGTCGCCCCGTTTTACAACCTTTCTTGCCGCAGTTGTTAAGTGAATCACTGCAGTTGACAAGTTAGTAACCCGTTTGTTAAGTGAATCTGGCTTCCCCCCCTTGACTCATGCAAGATCGGAAGGTCGCAGAAGGGGATCGGGTGAGCCCGGGACACGGCAACCGTCATAAATATGAACCAGTTGCCAAGCCTCTGAATTTTGATCCCATGACCCTGGGGACGCTTCAAAGATCGCACCTGTGAAAAACTCATAATTCACTTTTTCCCAGTGCTGTTGTAACTTTGAACGGTCGCTAAATGAACTGTTGTAAGTTGATGACTACCTGTATAGAAAAATCAGACTTAGAAAGTCTCTTGGAGGTCATCTAGTCCAACCCCCAGATCAAGGAGGAGACCCTGTACCACTTAGGACAAACGGCTGTCCAATCTCTTCTTTAAAACCTCCAACGATAGAGCATCCACAGCTTCAGGTGGCAAGTCGTTCCACTGGTTAATTGTTGTCCCTATCTGGAAGTTTCTCCTCCGTTCTAGGTTGCTTCTCTCCTTGGTTAGTTTCCATCCGTTGCTTCTCGTCCTGCCTTCAGATTTTCAGACTTCATTTTCAGTCTGAACAACTGTGAAGAAAGGAAGCCTTACAAAATATGCTCTTGTGTCCTTCCTTTTTGTTGACCCTCTGAAGTCGGGGTTTGGGTCAATCCTGGAGCAAGACTGGGGAACAAAACGAGAGCCAGGGCCAGCTTTCCATTGTGAGATATCTTGATGGATTCATGTTCAAAATACACATTGCTACTGCAAGAACAAAAGGCATGGCATCACAATATGGCTTCTGTTTGCGAACCAAACATCCTTTTATTCCGTGTTACCTGCTTTAGAAAGATAAAAAAAGGACGCGGCCACATTTGTTATCTCCTTGCTCTTCTTTTAATTGTCTGAATGGACCTCCCGATGTCACGGTGTTTCCCGGTAATAATAATCTTATCTTTTCAGGTATTTTAATACCTGAACAAACTGGGTCCTTTTCTGAATAGGTTGCAGCAGGCAAAGGTTTCTACGCTTTTAGCCAATTCTGTCTTCTCCATTGTGCTTCTGAAATGAAGGATGCCTGCATTTTGATCTCTGGATGGAAGAGATATAAGCTCCATGCCTTCCTGTCAGCTGGAACTAATTCTCAGACCAGGAAAAGTTTCATTTTAATAAAAAGTTTGATTGAGATTGAGTTCCCCTTGGTGGGTTTTTGAGCTCTTGATAGTGACGGTTGAAAAGATCCGGGGCACATGCGTGCTTCTGATCTAAGAACTGATCAGATCTGTGTTTGGAGTTTTGATTGGTGAACATATTATGGGCAAAAACGTGAGGAATGTGCTATTCTTCCCCAAAGCCCAGTCTTAAATCCAGTGGTGGGATCCAGCCAGTTCGCACCCCTTTGGCAGAACCGGTAGCTAATTTTTTTTTGTTGCCCAGGCCCAGAACAGACTTCCGGAAGCGGCATCCACGCAGAGAACCGGTGGTCCACCTGTTTTTTTATTATTTTTATTGGGGCTTTTTACTATGTATCAATTGTATTTTAATCGGGCATGCATTTAATCATCTTTTAGTTTTTGTAAATTTCTGTGTTTTATTCTTGCCCTGTACACCGCCCTGAGTCCTCAGGGAGAAGGGCGGTATAGAAATATTATTAAATTAAATTAAATTAAATTTGAATCCCACCACTGCTTAAATCCTAAGCCAAAATTGACATCTTTAACTGATATAAGAGAGAACGTTTCTCGCTCAGGGTTGAACTGTGGAGTCCTTGATGCTCCCTCAACTGGGCTGTTTTCTTGCAGACGTTTCATTACCCAACTAGGTAACATCATCAGTGCTAGAAAAGGACTGGGGTTTGGCCTGGTTGGCTGTCAGTATTGGTGGGAATATGCTTTCTGGTTGCAGAGTTATGCTGTTGTTTACTGTGAGCTTGTTGGTTTGAGTTGGTAGTTCCTTGGCTATTGCTAGGTACCGTATTTCCCAGAAAATAAGCCCTAGTACGATTTTTCAGGATGCTCGTAATATAAGCCCCACCCCCCCAAAATAAGCCCCAGTTAAGATCGTCAGCCAGACGGACGGATTTAGTACCGTATTTCCCCGAATATAAGCCCTAACCAGAAACTAAGCCCTAATGCGCCTTTTGGAACAAAAATTAATAGAAGACCCGGTCTTATTTTGGGAGAAACATGGGTATGAAAGACCAGTTTCATACATGAAGATCCAATTAAACTGATTTATTGCTACTCACACCTATGCAAAGGAACCTTTTCAATTAGTGGTCAGCCCCTGCTTGGCGTTAGATAAGGGCCAATGGAATTCAAGAAGGGGTTGGATTTAGTCTGTGGCTACGTAGAGATTCTAGGCTGAGTCCTCGTTTCACCCCGCACCCCATGTTTCGCCACTTCTTCTGCAGGTATTGTTTACTTCTTGGTTGTTGGTCTGGTGTTAATTCTGTTGTTCAACTCTGCATATCTGGCGTTTTGGTCTTTTGATTTCACTTTTGAATCTTTTTGACCTCTTTCAACCAGGACCTACAGTGTGTTTTAAAAAGGGGGGGAGAATATGCTTCCAGGAAGGTGGAACACAGATAGTCCTCAATTTACAACACCTCCTTTGGTGACTGTTTCAAAGTAAAACAATGCCAGGGGGGAAAGGGGGGGTTATGACTCTTTTTCAGACTTAAGGACGGTTGCGGCATCCCCCAAGGTCCCATGATCAAAATTCAGATGCTTAGCGACTGACTCATATTTACGACGGTTGCAGTGACTGCTTGTGTGTGTGTGTGTGTGTGTGTGTGTGTGTGTGACGTGATCCTCATTTGTAATCTTCTGACAAGCCAAGTCAGTCGGAAAGGCACCGGGCTAACTAACTTAAGAACTGCTGAAAAAGTGTGGCAAGGGAAGCCGTAACATGGGACAAAACTCACTTAAGAAACGCCTCACTTAGCGACAGAAAACTGGGTGCTCAATTGTGGTCGTAAGCTGAGGACTACCTGTACCTTGGGAACAGAAGGAAGTCTTCCAAGATCGCCTCCATGGTTATAAACTACGGGGGGGGGGTTGAGGGGGAGGCGTTGTCTGTCTTGGCTCAGCCTAAAATGCCAGCCCCTCTTTTGCAGAGCCCCCCCCCGCAAATAACCGCAGAATAGGCTTGTTTAAAAAGGTAAAGGTGAAGGTTCCCCCGCACATGCGTGCTAGTCGTTTCCGACTCTAGGGGCCGGTGCTCATCTCCGTTTCAAAGCCGAAGAGCCAGCGCTTGTCCGAGGACGTCTCCGTGGTCATGTGGCCGGCATGACTAGACGCCAAAGGCGCATGGAACGCTGTTACCTTCCCACCGTAGTGGTCCCTATTTTTCTACTTGCATTTTTACGTGCTTTCGAACTGCTAGGTTGGCAGAAGCTGGGACGAGTAACAGGCGCTCACTCTGCTACGCGGCACTCGGGATTCGACCCGCCAAACTGCCGACCTTCTGATCGACAAGCTCAGCGTCCTTTAGGCTTGTTTAGGCAGCTCCTTTAGCTTTTGGGAACCCCGAAATCTTCCTTCTTTCTCCCTTCTCTCTTCTTTTCCCACCTCGGCCTTTGCCAAGTGCTGACAGTGTTTTGTTTTTTTCTTTTTAAAAAAAGTTGGGAATAAAATCAACGCACCACGATTAGATGGGTTCCCAGATACTTTGGTGGTACCCCGAGGAGGGAATTGAGAGATTCTTCATGCAAAGATAATATGACACCAAACACAGCACAGAGAAAATTAGAATGGCTGCGATCTGACACACTTAAACCCCATTGAGTTCAGTCGCCCAGCTTGGATTTGGGCCAGGGTCTTTTCGTTCTGTTGCTTAGGACTGAGCTTCGCGAAACAAATGATGAGGTTGAGCCACCCAAAAGCAAAAAATAAAAAATAAAAAAATAGCCCGGTCAGAAAACATGCAACCAAGCCAAATCTCCTTTCTGTCCCTCAGCTGCGTGATGAAGGAGAGCTCACGAAATAATCTTGCAAAGTTACATCGATTAAAAAGGGTAGAATTTACCGCAGGCTTCATTCCCTCGCAAAAGAGGGAGAATTAACCATCTGTTCGTGTGCCCATCCGTTCATACGTTTTGTCTCGGTTAAAGCTATTTGCCACCCAAGTTTCCACCTACAAACTATCATGGGTGACTGCTTGGCGGATAAAGGAATAACGTGTTTTTTTTTTTTGTTCCTTAAAACAGATGGACGAGGACGGGCCCTGAGAATTTGCATTATACAGGTAGTCCTCAGCTTACCGTCACAATGCAGCCCAAGATTTCTGCTGCTCAGTGAAACATTTGTTCAGCGAATTTTGCCGTGTTTTATGACCTTTCTCGCCACAGGGCGTTAAGTGAATCACTGCGGTGGTTCAGTTAGTGGCACGGTTGTTAAATGAATCTGCCTTCCCCGCTGTATTTCTGAGGTCTAAAGCAAGGCCTTGGTAAGCAGCAGACTCAAGAAAAATCAAGTGCTTTATTCGTGATTCGATTCAAAAAAATATAATGGAGAAGAAACAGCCTGAGTGGCTAAAGTTGCTCAAGTTGAGAAATTCTGTTCTAGAAACATTGCTTGCTGATGGTCCTCTTGTCTCTTAATTTTGCCAAATGAGGCGTTCTTTTTCGTTCCTGAGATCTTTCTGCCTTAAGATGTTCTCTCATCGGACGCTTCGAAATGGAAAGCGCACCACTTTTATTCCCCTTATTTCGAAATGCCGATGTTCACCTATTTTGCATTATATTAGCTGTAGATAGGGACGCGGTGGCTCAGTGGGTTAGGACGCTGAGCTTGTCGATCAGAAGATCGGCAGTTTGGCGGGTCGAATCCCGAGTGCCGCGTAGCAGAGTGAGCGCCTGTTACTCGTCCCAGCTTCTGCCAACCTAGCAGTTCGAAAGCACGTAAAAATGCAAGTAGAAAAATAGGGACCACTCCGGTGGGAAGGTAACAGCGTTCCGTGCGCCTTTGGCGTCTAGTCATGCCGGCCACATGACCACGGAGACGTCCTCGGACAAGCGCTGGCTCTTCGGCTATGAAACGGAGATGAGCACCGGCCCCTAGAGTTGGAAACGACTAGCACACATGTGCGGGGGAACCTTTACCTTTACCTTTTAGCTGTAGATACATAGAAAGGTATACACAGCAATGAGGGGCGGGGGGGGGGGAACATAAAATATTCAGGTATTCCTCAACTTATGACCACAGTTAAGCCCAACGCTTTTCGGTAAGTGAGACATTCCTTAAGCGAGCTTTGCCCCAGGAGCCCGGGACACGGCCACCGTCATAAATATGAGTCAGTTGCCAAGTGCCTGGATTTTGATCACACGACCGCGGGGGATGCTGCCATCATTATAATAATTATGAAAAATGGTCATAACCCCCTTTTTTTTCAGCGAGCAGCTGGGCAACGGTGCGATTGGATGATATATAGAACAACAGGGGCGTACTTGAAATTTTGTCTAGTTGGGGGTCAAAGAAAACATTTCTGCTCGTTGCATTTCAATTCCCTTGTCCGGAGATTATGTTTTCATTCCGCCCCTGAGTATTTGGCACCCTCTCGTTTTTTCTTTTTTGTGTGTATTCCCATTTCCGCCAGGAAGAACAAAAGGAAGAAAAACAAGGACTAATTTTTTTTGTATGAATTTGGTAACTATATTCAGACAGTTCCCACTGTAGAAAAGCCAGGTCAGTTCACATTAATCTCTACTTGGACAAAGAGACATTCCCCGGTGCCAAGAGTGGGTGGGTGGATGGCTTATGCTTTGCCTTACGTGCTTTGAAATATTAATAATAAAAATAGACAAAATAGTCGTAAGTGAAGAATCTGAAGTGCTCTGGGGACTTCTAGACAAGCATCGGCCACACAAAACTGCAGACTTAGCAATTGTTGATAAGAAGGACAAAAAAAAAAGTCTGGCTAAGTGGACGTGGCAGTACAGCTAATTCTCAACTTAACGATAGTCCGTTCAGTGACTGTTCAAAATTGCAACGGCACAGAAGAAAAGTGAATTCTGACCATTTTTCACACGACAATTGTGGTCATATGTTGAGGACTACCTGTACCTGGAGACAGCAGAAGTGAAGAGAAACACCTGGAGGAAATCACAAAATCTAAAGTCGTGCAAAGAGAAATAGAACGACTGTGGCAGAAGAAAGCAAAGATAGCACCAATAGTAATAGGCCTCTTGGGTGCCATCCCGAAACCAGAATGGGACAACTTGCAACAGCCAACTCGCCATGGCCAATTCAGTGCAGGACAATTTCCACGGCCAACTCAACATGGCCAACTCATCATGGCCAACTCAACATGGCACAACTTGCAACAGCCAACTCGCCATGGCCAATTCAGTGCAGGACAATTTCCACGGCCAACTCAACATGGCCAACTCATCATGGCCAACTCAACATGGCACAACTTGCAACAGCCAACTCGCCATGGCCAATTCAGTGCAGGACAATTTCCACGGCCAACTCAACACGGCCAACTCATCATGGCCAACTCAACATGGCACAACTTGCAACAGCCAACTCACCATGGCCAACTCAAGATGGCCCACTTGCCCTGGCCAACTCAACACAGAACAATTTGCAATGGCCCACTTGCCCTGGCCAACTCAGGACAACTTGCAATGGCCCACTCGCCATGGCCAACTCAACACAGCTAACTCACCATGGCCAACTCAACGTGGGACAACTTGCCACGGCCAACTCGCCATGGCCAAGTCAACGCACCCAACTCACTACGGCCAACTCAACATAGCCAACTCATCGTGACCAACTCACCATGGGACAACCTGCAACAGCCAACTCACCATGGCCAACCCAACATGGCCAACTCAATGTGGGACAACTTGCCATGGCCACCTCGCCATGGGACTGATTGCTGCAGGCCAATTTAACAATGTAACTGTTTAAAATGAATAAAAAAAATATTTTAATTTTTGTCATTCACACTTCATTCTGTCCTTCCTTTTGCGCTCTTTAATGATTCTATTCCACAATGTCTCTGATATCAGCGCAACTCTCGTCTCACGGCGAGTTGTCCCACGCTGGCTGCAACAAATTCTCATAGACCCTCCCAAAACAGTCAAGCCCCACTTGAGCCCCGTCAGCATTGGCAAAATCACCGGTCCATTGCGAAAGGCAGCTTTGCTTGGAACAGCTTACCTTGCGACAATACTGTTAATATTATTGGAACAACAACATTTGCCTATCCTGGCTTTTGGGGAAGGACTCAGTAGGGTGAACAAAAGTCCCAATCTTTTTTTTTCTTTTTTTTTTTTAAAAATTATCTGGCTGACTGTGCAACTGACTGTAATAATATTTAGTGACGCAAAACGCAGTAGCTGAAATATTAGGCAAAATTCGAAGCACTTGTTTAGATGACAAGGCCTTGCAAGCCTGGCCGTTGGGATACAAAAAGAAAGCTAGGCATGGCAAGTAATAAACAATTTAAGGATAAACGGCTCGTGCTGATTTATCCCAATTGTTTTGGCACTTGTGCGCCCAGGAAGAGCTCGGTGAAGAAATGAACTGATGGGACCTGTAGTTGCCGAATGTAATAACTAAAAATACTCTGTATTTTGAGGGGTTACAAGTCCTGCCTTTGTTCTTAAACCAATACTGATTAAAAGGATTATAGGGTCTGGTGGTCCTTCTCTGGCTACATTGGCTTCGCTTAGAGAAGCCAGGATTAACCACTATTTTATTTGACTGCAAAGCTATGGTTAGAATAGAATAAACAGAGTTGGAAGGGACCTTGGAGGTCATCTAGTCCAACCCCCTGCCCAGTGATTCGCTTAACAGCAGTGGCAGAAAAGGTTGTAAAAGGGGGCAGAATGTCTCACTCAAGCAAAAAACGTTGGGCTCAACTGTGGCCATAAGTTGAGAACTAGCTGTATGTTTCCCCCCCCCACCACCACCATGTACTTTTTTAATCGAATCACAAATAAAGCACTTTATTTTTCTTGAGTCTGCTTCTTATCCAGGCCTTCCTTGCTTTAGACATCAGAAACAGAAGATCTTGCAGGCAAAGATTCCCGATAACACGACTCTTAATAGCTCTTTAGCTGAATTTCTCAGTCCCGTTGACCCTTGGAATGTTTTTTCCTTGGAAAGATTAAAAAAATTTAAAAAAAACAAGAGGAAAAAAGCCCGAACTTGCCTCGCCTGAGTCATGGGGTATAAAGGCTTGTGTAAGCAAAGCTGTTGCATAAAAAATATTTTAAAAAGATCCGGATCGGGAATAAATCACCATTCGTTTGTATCTTTTACATACTGCGCTGGAGTTAATGCTTGTTTGTTTTCGAAGGGACATAGGAAGATTTATTCCTTACTGTGTGAGGGATTTAAAATAGCCGTTAGATTAAAGGCTTAGCAGAAAATTGGGACATATTTGGGGGAAAACGCCCTGGGAGAAGTTTAGGTTGCTCTTTCACTGTGGGAAAATATCGTGTGGAGAATGCAGGAAAGGTCCACCCCTTTTTTTATACATATGGATGAGTCCACATTGTTCCTATTATCTATTTCTATACAGACCGCCTTTATTATTTTTATTAATAAATGTTGGTAGGTGCAAGGCAGAGATGAGGATCATGATCATGCAAGCTGTTCTCCAAAGCACCTGAAAGGCAGAAGAAGAAGCAACGGATGGAAACTCATCAAGGAGAGAAGCAACCTGGAATTAAGGAGAAATTTCCTGACAGTGACAACAATTAACCAGCGGAACAACCTGCCTCCAGAGGTTGTGGGTGCTCCAACACTGGGAAGCTTTTGAGAAGAGACTGGACAGTCACTTGTCTGAAATGGCACAGGGTCTCCTGCTTGAGCAGGGGGTCGGACTGGATGACCTCCGAGGTCCCATTATCTGCCGTGGTGGTCTAATTCAGCTTGATAGATGTAGGCTTAATCACGCAGCTGGATTGAGGACTCCAATCTGGGTGTTCTTGGTCCTAGTCCATTGCCTTCACAAATGCACCACCCTGGTTGTCTGCTTTGTGTCTGTGTGTGTGTGTGAGAGAGAGAGAGACAGAGAGAGAGACCCTGAAGTTGACACAAGGATCTTGCTTATCTTCTTTATTTTGTATAACAGCAGGGAAGCCTCAAGGCCTATGTAGCGGTAGTATCCGCACCAGCGCAGAGTCCTTTATGTTTGTCTCAAGGAAGCCAGCCAGACTGTTAAGAGTTTGCCGAAATGTGTCCTTTGGCAAGTCAGAAGTGGATGTTTAATTTGGGGGGGGGAGAAGAGGAAAGGAATTTGAGGAAGGCAGTGAACCTCAGCTGCATCTAAGGGCAGCTCCGGCTGTTTGGTGGCTTGCTTTGGGGAATAAGGCACGGAGGGGCAGGCGTCGTCGTGGCTACTTGTTCCCCATCGGCAGCCATGCTGGGCTTCAGCTGCAGCAGCACCCCCACCCCTGAACCCCAGTTTCATGCTTTTGCTGGCCATCCCGCCGTGACCGTCTTCTTCGTCTCCGTGTTTACGCTCGCTGTCGGGAAGGACCTGGCGGCGGGGGGGGGGGCAGCTGTTGGTTCCTATTGATCGGCTTGACATGAAAGATAGCACTGCTTCATTTGTCTCCAGAGGAGAAGAGCAGAAAACTGGAAAGGGGTGTGTGTGGCCGGGGTGGGTGTGTGTGGGGGGGGAGAAGATGAAGGAGAATGATGGATGGCTTTGCATGGAGAAGCAACACTGTTTACGAGAGATTTGCTACAGCTTGCCAGCTGGCCAGCTAAGTTAGCTCTTAAACGTTTCAGGCATTTGTTTCATGTTGAAAAGTGGGCT
This sequence comes from Vipera berus, assembly GCF_964194415.1. Taxonomy (NCBI): domain Eukaryota; kingdom Metazoa; phylum Chordata; class Lepidosauria; order Squamata; family Viperidae; genus Vipera; species Vipera berus. Next base: position 77,937,826 of record NC_138209.1, on the reverse strand, counting down.
TCTTCCTGCAACATAGAAATATTTATCATAGAAAGAAAGAAAGAAAGAAAGAAAGAAAGAAAGAAAGAAAGAAAGAAAGAAAGAAAGAAAGAAAGAAAGAAAGAAAGAAAGAAAGAAAGAAAGAAAGAAAGAAAGAAAGAAAGAAAATTCTTTAAACAATCCAATGACATATCCAGGCCGATGAAAGCTAAGATGATAATAGTTAGGTTGATACCCTTGTTAAGCTACTAATTCAGGGGTCTTCAAACTTGGCCCTTTGATGACTTGTGGACTTCAGCTCCCAGAATTCCTCTGCCTGGCTGAGGAATTCTGGGAGCTGAAGTCCACAAGTCATCAAAGGGCCAAGTTTGAAGACCCCCTGTACTAAACGTTGACTAAGAATTAGCTCAGTTTGCGCAGAGCGCTAAATCATCCTTTGTTTTTAAGCCACAGCCAGTGGGTTCACGTGACAAGCTAAACTCAATAACAAAAAAAGTCTCATTTTGTGTGAACTGGATGAGAAAACCTTTTAAAAGCTCTTGTCTTGCAGCTGTATTTTTGGAAGTTACAGCTGTGGGTTGAGATCTGAGCTAAGGAGCTAAAGGGTGAACCACTGAATCCATCATTAGTGGCTTGGGGTGGCCACAAGCACCCTAAAGCTGAGCCTTATGCCATTAACTCAGTTTATGGCTGAATCCATAAATTGAATCCTTCCATGCTCTTCATTTGTAAATGTGTCACTTGTTACCTTCCCGAGGAACATCCGTGTCATCCATTTTAGAGAGAGAGAAAAAACAATTTTGTACACTTCATTCATATATACTGAACTATCCCAACGTAATAAATTAGTGTGAGGCGGTGGCAGCCAAAAAAAAGCTAATTACAGTCCTTGGTTTATTTATTTATTTATTTTATTAAATTTATATACCGCCCTTTCCCGAAGGACTCAGGGCGGTTTACAGGGCATTTAAAACAACCAATACAAAAGTTAAAAACAAATTAAAAAAGATTAAATCATCCCTAGAATTAAAAACCCCAGTTAAAAATTCTCAGCCTGGGCCGGAAAGCTCGAAGAGCCAGGTTTTCAGGTCCCGGCGGAACAAACGGAGGTCGGGGGCAGTCCTAAGCTCCGCGGGCAGCTGGTTCCAGAGGGCAGGCGCACCCACTGAGAAGGCCCTACCCCTGGGTGTTATCCGCCGACAGTCTTTTATCGGCAGCACCCTGAGAAGACCCTCCATGTGGGAGCGCACTGGACGAAGGGAGCTTGATGCCGGCAGCAGGTGTTCCCTCAGATGTCCCGGACCCTCGCCATTCAGGGCTTTATAGGTCATCACCAGCACCTTGAATCTCACCCGGAGGGCAACCGGAAGCCAATGCAGCTCGCGGAGTAGAGGTGTTACATGGGAGTATCGGGAAACCCCCATCACAACTCGCGCGGCCGCATTCTGCACCAGTTGAAGTTGGATAAACAAGGGCCTAGAATCAAAATCACATACAGTATTAGTGCCGCTTTATAAAGCCTTAATAAGGCCACACCTGGAATACACTGCCTCCAGTTTTGGTCACTACATTAAAAAAAAGAAAGATGTTGAGCGTTGGAAAAAGTGCAGAGAAGAGCAGCTAGGATGATTAAAGGCCTGGAGACTAAAACGTATGACGAAGGGTTGCAGGATTGGGGTCTGGCTAGTCTGGAGAAAAGAAGGACCGGGGGTGACATGATAGCAGCATTCCAGTATTTGAAGGGCTGCCCCAAAGAAGAGGGAGTCAAGCTCTTCTCCGAAGCACCAGAAGGCAGGACAAGAAACAATGGATGGAAACCAATCAAGGAGAGAAGCAACCTAGAATTAAGGAGTGATTTCCTGAGAGTGAGAACAATTAACCAGTGGAACGGCTTGCCTCCAGAAGTTGTGGGTCCTTCATCAGTGGAGACTTTTAAGAAGAGATTGGACAGCCATCTGTCTGAAAAGGTCTAGGCCAGGGTCCCCTGTTTGAGGACTAGAAGACCTCCAAGGTCCCTTTCAGCTCTATTCTGATTAAATTGGTTCATCTTTCAAGTCCTGGTTTATATTTTTTTATTTAAGTACTTGCATAGAAGAAGGACATCCACAGCCCGGGGGTGGAGTCAAGTAAATAATCAGCCCAGAGTCATTACATTCCAGCAAGCAATTTATGTCCAACCTCACTTGAAATTCCAGTTGCCTCTTATCTAGCGCCAGTTTAGTGCTGATTGTTCATTGACTAGATTCTTGTGGATAGGCTTCAGCCGTAAATCATCTTCACTGGGGCTTAACATGTGGATCCGATTCTGCGGATCTGACAGTTTGTTTGTTCAATGTATGTTCTGCCCTTCCTCAAGGAAGCTAACACAGCATCTCATTCTCCCCCTCTTTTGGCCACCAGCCCTGCTAAAACCAGTGAATATTCATGACTCAGAGCAAGCTTGAAGCTGATCCCCCCCCCCAAGCTTACTCAAAGCCCTTTCCTACCCCTAGTAGTTTTCGGTGTAAGGACACAACACCCCATCCATCCATCCGAATTGGGCTGGAAGGGACCTTGGAGGTCTTCTAGTCCAACCCCTCTGCTCAAGCAGGAGACCCTAGACCAGGGGTGTCAAACTCAATTTCATTGAGGGCCGCATCAGCATTGCGGTTGCCCTCACGCCTACTGGGTGGGCGTGGCTAGAGTGCATATGGCCTACTGGGTGGGCATGGCCAGCTCTACATCATTCGCATCAAGGGTGCCTATGGGGGTCCAGGCAGGAGTGGGACAGATCTGAGGGTCTCTGGCAGGAGGAGGGTCTCTGGGCCAGGGCCAAGGCAGTGGGGGCCGTTCCCTCACTGTTTCCAGGATGACTTCGCGGGCCACATGAAACCACTTCGTGGGCCGCATCCAGCCCCGGGCCTTGTGTTTGACATGTCTGCCCTAGACCATTTCAGACAAATGGCTGTCCAGTCTCTTTTTCAAAAACTCCAGTGATGAAACCCTACAACTTCTGGAGACTAAAACGTAGGAAGAACAGCTGCGGGACTTGGGTTTGGCTAGTCCAAAGAAAAGAAGAAATAGGGGCGACATGATAGCAGTCTTCCAGTATTTGAGGGGCTGCCCCAAAGAAGAGGGGGAGTCACGTTATTCTCCAAAGCACCAGAGGGCAGGACAAGAAACAATGGTTGGAAACTGAACAAAGAGAGAAGCAACCTGGAATTAAGGAGAAGCTTCCTGAGCAGAGGGTTGGACTAGAAGACCTCCAAGATCCCTTCCAACTCTGTTATTTTTGGAAACTAATTAAAGAGAGAAGCCACTTGGAACTAAGGAGAAACGTCCTAACAGTATGGACAATTAACCAGTGGAACAGAAGTTGCCTTCAAAAATCGTAGCTGCTCCATCACTGGAGGTTTTTAAGAAGAGACTAGACAGTCACTTGTCTGAGATGGGATAGGGTCCCCTGCTTAAGCGGGGGGCTGGACTAGAAGACCTCCAAGGTCCCTTCCAGATTCTATTCTGTTCTGTTCCGTTCCGTTCCATTCCATTCCATTCCATTCCATTCCATTCCATTCCATAAGTAAGCTGTTCCACTGGTTAATTGTCCTCAATGTTAGGAAGTTTCTCCTTAATTTCCTAACATCTCCCTCTCTCCATTTTTTCCTTGGCCCAGAAAAGGACTAGCCAACAAACAATGACTGCTGGAAAAGCTGTAAAAATGTGTACATGTGTTCTTCTTTAAAATTCCATTGCTGATTATGCAGATGGTTCCTTGCCTTTGATTTCAATGGAACTAATGTCTTACTGGATTTTTTTAAATGTTTTTTTTAATAATATGGGCTGATGGACATGAAATCCTGCAATGCTGAAATACAGTGGGAAGATGATGATGATGGTGATGATGATGATGATGATGATAAAACTTTTATTCATAAAACATGAAACTCAGTCAACTGAACACTCAAACTGACTGGCACTGATGGTTGACACGGGCTGCTGCCAGCATCCTAGGTATCAACCAGGTATCTCCTTAAAATGTAAGATGTTCCGAATAGCGCAGTTTTTTGTAGCTTTGCTGGAGTTATTGCAGGAAGCTGCAATTTCTTGATGTGTTTTGCAAAGTTTTTGGACATAGTTCCCAGTGCCCCGATGACAATGGGTATCACTGTTCCATGTTTCATCCATAATCGTGCAGTTTCGATAGCCAGGTCGCGGTATTTCGTAATTTCTTCCAGTTCTTTTTCTTCGACTCTGGCATCTCCTGGTACAGCGGTATCAATCAACTGTACGCTTCGGTTCTCTACGACTGCGATATCTGGGGTGTTGTGTTCCAAATGGCAATCTGTCTGTATTCGGAAGTCCCACAATATATGATGATGATGATGATGATGTTTCAATTTTTGGACCTTAACTGCTTCCATTAAAAAATGGAGACCATGGTTACAGATGGGATATATTCAGGTACAAATCATTGGCTTGCTGTTGACCCGGGGTTAGTCTTAAGTGGGCCAAATGGTCCAAAGATGCATACATGCAGACACACATTTTTTTGCTAATTGGCCCTTTCAAGATGTAAATACCTGAAGCCATAACTTGGAGGATTCTTCTCTTGTACGTCTGTAGTCCCTCTTTGGTTGGCAAAATCTTTCCTAATTTCTAGTTTAATGTATCCGGTCTAATGAAAAGAAGGACCAGGGGTGACGTGATAGCAGTGTTCCAATATCTCAGGGACTGCCCCAAAGAAGAGGGAGTCAAGCTCTTCTCCAAAGCACCTGAAGGCAGGAGAAGAAGCAACGGATGGAAACTCACCAAGGAGAGAAGGTGCTTTTTCACGAGGCAACGGGACTTTCTTGTTTTTCTTTGAATCTTCTTGGAACTGCTGAAAGAGGAGTTCAAGAGGCCATCTACATTAAGATTGAACAGCCCCTCCCTCAACAGAGGGGGAGGGATGCAACACCATCTATCTCCAGTCTACCACACAGTCCTTTCAGCAGTTGCAAGAAGGCTCCACACCCATTTGCACCCTTCAGGCTGACCCTGAGGGCACAGATAAACCTCCGAGTGGCCTCCACAATTCTCAGAAAGAGCGCTAACGTCCAGATGACTGCAAAGAATTTAAAGCCTTCCGTCCTCCACCATTCAGTCAGAACGGAAGAAGCTTCTCGGAGGAGAAGCGCAAACGTCTTTGAGGGGGGAAAAGTCCAGTCGCCTTTTTTGGGGGGAAAAAAGATGTTTGTGTCAACCGTGCAAATATCATATTTTGTTTTTTTCCTTTCAGGACAACATTGCCTTCTTCTTAAGAGGTTGTAGGGAGGTGGGACTGAAGGAATCTCAGCTGTTTGACCCAGGAGACTTGCAGGAGACCACAAGCCGAACAACCGTCAAGTAAGTGGAAAACTCACGGACGTTTCTGGAATCCCAAGAGGATAACATACCTGGAATATAAGGCTGCGTAGAAAGAAATGTTGAGCCGTTCAATCCATTACAAGCAGTCCTCGACTTACAGCAGTTCCTTTGGTGACCGTTCGAAGTTACGACGGCACTGGAAAAAAGGGACGTATGGCCATTTTTCAGACTTACGGCCGTTGCAGCATCTCCGTGGTCCCATGATCCAAATTCAGACGCTTGGCAACTGACTCGCATTTATGACGGTTGCGGCGTCCCCCAGGGTCACGCAATTCCCCTTTGTGACCTTCTGACAAGCAAAGTCCATGGGGGAAGCCAGATTCACTTAACAACCGGGTTGCTAGCTTAACCATTGCAGCGATTCCCTTAACGACGGTGGTAAGAAAAGTCATCAAACGGGGCCAAACCCACCTGGCAAATGCCTCACTTAGAAATGTTGAGCTAAACACGACTGTTGTAAGTCGAGGACCATCTGTATCAGTCACGTTTTCATGTTGCCTTCTCTTAAAGCAGTTTGAAAGTTGGACTTTGGGTTTAATTGGCCACATTTGACATCAGGTTATGGATGCGTTAAAAAAACCCCAAAATAACTACCAAAATTCATTTTGTTGTTTGTATCACATTTTTGTGGGTGGCTATAAAACAAGACCATAGCAGAAAGAAAACTAATGAGGTTGTCTACTGCATTTGTCAACGCTGCTAACATCGGATGTTCTTGCTTTGACAACATATGGAGATGCCGCCATTTCCCTTAACGTGTGCGTTACTCTTAGAATTAGAATTAGATGATACTAGGGGGAGGAGGGGGAGGAATGTGTATGGGAGTTAGTTAGACACAACAATATCGTAGTAGTGTGTGATTCAAGGTTTCTTGAAATAAGAGATAAGAAATGGCGGGTTGGAGGAGTGGAGGGGAAGCCTGCATTTCAAACTAATTGTGGAATGTGATTTAGGACTGTTAATTGGAGGAGGGAATTGTGTTTTGATACTATGTGCTCAGGGGAGGGGAATTCAGATTTTGGCTTCGACTGTGTCCATGCCGATGCTAGGCTACTTGAATAAAGATTCTTTAAGGTAAACAACGCCTCGAAGTTCTTTTGAAGAGTTTCATCTGTCGGAACCAGGACAGCATTCTCAAATCCCCTGGATGCTCACGGTCAAACTTTAGTTTCCTCTGGGTTATTGTTGTTTTTTACTGCAAAGTGTGGGGTTTGCCAGGCACCAAGGAGTCTGCCAGGCACCAAGCACCATTTTGGGACTTCTAGTTTTAATCGGTGGCAGGAATGCTTAATATCATTAATACACAGGTATCTATTCTCATGAAATGTCCAATCATTGTCCCAAAGGTGCTTTTTTTCCCCCAAGAGGCAACTGGACTTTCTTGTATTTCTTTGAAGATGTTTCGCTTCTCATCCCAGAAGCTTCTTCGGCTCTGACCGGATGGTGGAGGAACGGAAGGATTTATACTCCTTGCAGACACCTGGCCATTTGCATCCTTTTAGTTAGTCCTTGAGGCCACTTGGAGGCTTATCAGGGTCACCTGAATCTGCATTTTTTTTAATGTATGAAAGGATTTCCTAAATAAATAAATTAATAAATAAATAAATAAATAAATAAATAAAGACGGACAGACAGACAGACAGATAGATAGATAGATAGATAGATAGATAGATAGATAGATAGATAGATAGATAGATAGATAGATAGATAGCAGACTACAGGATTCAGGTTTTTTATATTTATGTTTCTTGCAGACAGCTGATCCTTTGCCTTCTTTTAGAGAGTCGTTGAGGCCACTTGGAGGTTTGTCTGAGGGTCACCTGAGTGGTGCAGATGGGTGTGGAGCCTTCTTGGAACAGCTGAAAGAGTTATAAGAAGGCTCCACACCCATTTGCACCATTCAGGTGACTCTAAGGACACAGATAAACCTCCAAGTGGCCTCAAGGACTCTCTAAAAGGATGCAAATGACCAGCTCTCTGCAAGGAGTATAAATCCTTCCATTCCTCGGTACCATTTCAGACAAATGGTGGTCTAAGCTCTTATTAAAAACTTCCAGTGTTGGAGCATTCACAACGTCTGGCGGCAAGTCATTCCACTGGTTAATTGTCCTCACTCTCAGGAAGTTTCTCCTTAGTTCCAGGTTGCTTCTCTCCTTGATGAGTTTCCATCCGTTGCTTCTTGTCCTGCCTTCTTCAGGCCCTTTGGAGGATGGGCTTGACTCCCTCTTCTTTCTCTGCATTCCAAGTTTTGATGCAACAAAATCAAAGTGGCTGAGAGCCTTAATATTTTCTTTGTTGTTCTATCCCCCCAGCAACTGTCCTGCTCACCCAGCATTGGGAAGGGCGGCCCGCCCATCATGGCAACCTCTGGATTTCACTTAATCTAAATGCTATCCAGGAGGTCATGCTCTTTATCCAACTAAACTTAGCTCACAGGCTCCTGATGAGTCCAGGGTAAGCTAAAATAAAAGCCAATGGCCTGCAAGAGAAGGATACACAGACAATCCTTCCTAATCCCAGATTCTTCCTAGCTGGCTGTAATTTCCCACAGAAATCCTATCCCAGCTGTTTCCCGGATGATGAGCTGTCAACGAACAGTAGCCTTCTGTTCACTGCTGACAGTCCTGACTTTTGGCTCAAGAAGACACACACAGACACACAAAATTCTAGATTCTAGACGCAGTTGTGTGCTGAGTTTTGTGAAACCCCGCGCTTCCTGTCTGGGCATCTAAGAGGCAGATTGTAGCAAAATATGTTACCGGTGACTTTTGTCTCCCATCACTTCTGCTTCAGACCAGTTTTTTGATTCTGCTTTGTGACCGAGCTTTCCCCCGTGGACAGTGAAGGGAAGAAAAGTCTGTGAACATGGACAGAGCCGCCCAGTCTTTTGCTGCTGGGGCTTACAAGGCATCGCAAAATATCCCCATTTACTACCCATCGTACATCGCTAAAGCAACTGTCCAAAATTTGTCTCCGACTTTAGCAAGCTATTCCAGTTAGAAGAATGTCTTGTTTATTAGAACATTTGTAGCTCAGGACTGAAATGAGGAGGTCCTTGTTGCTCTCTGAGCTTGGTGGTTTTCTTTGAGACGTATTGTAACCCAACTAGGTAATATCATCAGTGTTAGAAGGCAATGGGAGAAGAGGAGGAGAAGGATGACAACGATGACTCTGGGGTCCTTGGTGCTCTCTGAGCTTGATCCTTTTGTTGCAGACATTTTATCACCCAACTTAGTAACATAATAATTGTTAGTAGGGAGTGGAATTTGGGAGGGGAGGAGGACTGTGGGGTCCTTGGTGCTCTCTGAACTTGGTTGTTTGCTTGCAGACGTTTTATTACCCAAGTAGGTAACATCATCAGTGCTAGAAGGGAGTGGGATTTGTGGAGAGGAGGAGGAGGAGGAGGAGGAGGACTACGGTGTCCTTTGGGGTCCTTGGTGCTCTCCGGGCTTGGTTCCTTTTTGCAGACGTTTTGTTACACAACTAGACAACATCATCAGAGCTAATGCGCAAACCTCACTCCCTTCCAACACTGACTGCGTTACCTAGTTGGGTAACGAAATGTCTGCAAGAAAGCAACTCAGCTCAAGAGGGCACCAAGGACCAGCCTTGTTTATTCCCTCTTTTGCCTGCTCGGCTTTGGACGGCCTTGCCTCGGTTTTATTTTGGTGGTGGGGGTGGAGCAGTGGGCTAATGCCTCCTTAAGTAACACCAGCTGCCTGCAATTAGTGCAGGTTCGAGTCCCACCAGGCTCAAGGTTGACTCAGTCTTCCCTCCTTCCCAGGTAGGTAAAATGAGGACCCAGATTGTTGGGGGCAATAAGCTGACTTTGTAATAATGCCGCTTGGGGGGGCCCAAAAGCCCTAATAAGCAGGCATATACATAGAATGAAGGCTACTGCTAAGCTTCTAAGCCGCCCTGAGTCTTCGGAGAAGGGCGGGATATACGGTAAATGGAATTTTAAAAAAAATTTTTTAACTTTAATTCTTTGGAAACTCAAATACCGGCTGGGTGGATCGAAAGAACTCTTGAAAATTGTCCTTCCATGCTGTCAGATCAATCAATTGCTGCAGTCGCTTTCGTCACGTGCTGCCCAGCCAGCAGACACATCCTGCTGGCTCTTGCGAGTCAGGAAAACATGTGACTTCCCTCCTTATACAAACCGTGGAAGGAATTTCTGCTTTCTGAAATGTTTTCCCTCCTTCCTTTCGCAGGAATCTTGACGCTGGCAAAAAGCTGAAAAATGTAAGTACTCAAACGTGCAGCCCTTTCCCACCCCCCTCTTCGTGCTGGATAGGTGTCTCTCTGGTTGTTTGTGTGTGTGTGTAACTAAGGTTGGAACTCCAATATATTTCTATGGATAAAAAAGATATACTGTATATCTTTTTTGGGGGGGCAGGGGGACTTTGAACTTTTGGCAACGCAGGGGCCGGAGCGTCCAGCCTTGGCATCTTTAAGACTTTGTGGACCTTGCTGGCTGGGGAATTCTGGGAGTTGAAATCCACAGGTCTTAAAAGTGGCCGAGGTTGGACAGCCCTGATGTAAAGCTAACTTTGCTCACGTTTTGATAAGTTAACAGCAAAAGCGTCATGGTCACAGCAGAGTGGAGGAACAGATTAAACAGAGCTGGAAGGGACCGTGGAGGTCATCTAGTCCAACCCCCTGCTCAGGCAGGAAACCCTATAACATTTCAGACAAATGGCTGTCCAGTCTCTTCTTAAAAACCTCCAGTATTGGAGCATTCACAACTTCTGGAGGCAGGTTGTTCCACTGGTTAATTGTTCTCACTGTCAGGAAGTTTCTCCTTAGTTCCAGGTTGCTTCTCTCCTTGATGAGTTTCCATCCATTGCTTCTTATCCTGCCTTCAGGTGCTTTGGAGAACAGCTTGACTCCCTCTTCTTTGTGGGCAGCCCCTGAGATACTGGAAGACTGCTATCGTGTCCCCCCTCGTCCTTCTCTTCATTCGACTACACATACCCAATTCCAGCAACCGTTCCCTATATGTTTTAGCCTCCAGTCCCCCCCCCCGATCGTCTTTGTTGCTCTTCTCTGCACTCTTTCCAGAGTCTCAGCATCTTTTTTATACCGTGGCGACCGAAATACAAGTCTTTTGAATAGCAGTAACAACAACAGCACAATAAAACTTTGGAAGGAGTACATTTTTTGTTCGATGAACAAACCGAGTCTGTTTGAAGTCATTTCGAAGCAGCCAAAGGGGCTGTTATCTCTTAAGTGAGTGAACTGCCCCTTTTGCAGGCATGTGCAAATGCTTTATTGCCTGTGAACGTTCCTGTCTTCCCTCCAAACGGGATTTTAATTTCAAAGCAGCTCTTTTCCCTCCCGTCAGCCTGATTGAAACCAGGAACGGCAAGTGACTCACTGCCCGGCAAGGAAGGAAAGTTTTAGATGCACTTGGTCCCAGAGTGAGATAAACTCTCCAAAGCCCGACACAACTTCTGGTGTTACTGTTCATGGGTGCACTCCTGACTATTCCCATTATATGTGGCTGACGTCCTTCAGTCGTGTTAAGGAATTGCCGTAGTTTTTCGATACAACTTTGAAGCCCATGATTGTAGCTACGGGTTAATTTAAAAAAAAAAAAGTATATTACTTTATCGTGTCTGGCTTGTCCTGAGGAGAGTGATTGGTCTTTCCCCCTCACCCCCGCCAGCAAAAACTCGTGCACACATGTAGGTTTAGCAATAAATAGCGTGTTTCGTTTTGCAAAATTTACTCAGAATGACTTGCAGAGGCCCTGTTAGGAAGTTGCTGGAGCGAATTTACCAAATGCTGGAGCTTTGTTGTTGTTTTTTTGTTGTTGTTTTTTACAAAGCTTTCATTTGAAATCCCAGCAGAGTTATCACAGCAGTCCTTTCTTGGAGAAACCTGAAATTTTTTAAAAAGAAATTAGGAAATATTTCAGAGTACTCTGAAAGGATGTGGCTTTAAACGGTCCCTGTAACAGAATAACAGAGTTGAGAGGGACCTTGGAGGTCATCTAGTTCAACCCCCTGCTCAGACAGGAGACCCCACACCATTTCAGATAAATGAAATCAGTCTCTTTTGGAAAGTCTCCAGTGTTGGAGCATTCACTGCTTCTGGAGGCAAGTCATTCCATTGGTTCATTGTTCTCACTGTCAGGAAGTTTCTCCTTAGTTCTAGGTTGCTTCTCTCCTTGATGAGTTTCCATCCGTTGCTTCTCATCTTGCCTTCAGGAGCTTTGGAGAAGAGCATGACTCCCTCTTCTTTGGGGCAGCCCCTGAGATGATGATGATGATGATGATGATGATGATGATGATAATAATAATAATAATAATAATAATAATAATAATAATAATAATAATAAGAAGAAGAAGAAGAAGAAGAAGAAGAAGAAGAAGAAGTTGGAAGGGACCTTGGAGGTCATCTAGTCCAACCCCCTGCTCAGGCAGGAAACCCTATACCATTTCAGACAAATGGCTGTCCAGTCTCTTCTTAAAAACCTCCAGTGTTGGAGCATTCACCGCTTCTGGAGGCAGGTGGTTCCACTGGTTAATTGTTCTCACTGTCAGGAAGTTTCTCCTTAGTTCCAGGTTGCTTCTCTCCTTGACAAGTTTCCATCCGTTGCTTCTTGTCCTGCTTTCAGGTGCTTTGGAGAATAGCTTGGCTCCCTCTTCTTTGTGGCAGCCCCTGAGATATTGGAAGACTGCTTTCATATCATCCCTGGTCCTTCTTTTCATTAAACTAGATAGATTCCTTCGAAAAATAATTGAAAATCTAGAAACTCCAGTCCAAAATTTGAACTCCCGGTTATTGAAAAATCCAGAAATTCCTTTCTAGACTCCAGTCCAAACTTTGAACTCCCGGTTATTGAAAAATCCAGAAATTCCTTTCTAGACTCCAGTCCAAAATTTGAACTCCCGGTCATTGAAAAATCCGGAAATTCCTTTCTAGAGTCCAGTCCAAAATTGATATTCCATCCGGGCGTTTTTAACTGGATCCTTAAAATTGTACGCTACCTGTTAGGAACCACAGCCGCTTGCTGCTCTTTCTTGAATTATGCTAAGCTCTTTGGTTGCAATTAAAAAGAAAGAGCTTAAGCTTTTGCCTTGGCTGACCCTCTTTTCCTTACTCAGGAACCAGTATATATTGCAGTATGTATATATATATATATTTCTGTTTTTCACAAAACAACTCTGGAATGAGAGTACTTGAGGTCAGGTTCTCGGTATGGAGAGGGAGGATCTGACACGCTGGGCCACCTCTTGAGCTGCTGTTCCTGGTGAATGGAAACCTTTGGCCTTTCGGTGACATTATTCAAGTATCAACGGAAGGAGTTGCCTGGAGTTGACGTTAAGGAGGCTTGGGCTTTGCATGGAGGCCAAAAAAATAATAATCAGGATTTCTCATCGCTGCAGAAGTGGGAACTTCTGGAACTCCACCGGAGGCAGTTCCAGATACGGAACCACGCTAAATAGATCCACCAGTGCCACTCAGGTTTATAGGAATTGTTCTCTATAAATAAGCTTGATAGAGGCAACATTAACCCGCCAAAGACGTCAAGGGAAGAAGGCAACAAGAAGCAACAAAGTTCTTATGGAGGCTCTTTGACCTGTCCTCAAACGCTGTCGGTTTTCAAAATCTCTTCACCAGTTTGGGAGTTAGGTTAACCAACCGTCTGTTGGACTGAAAGAACCCTAGTTGTGCCCTATGCAATATTGTGGGGTCCTTGTTGTCCTCTGAGCTGGATGGCTTTGCTGTAGACCAGACATGTCAAAACACAAGGCCTGGGGGGCCGGATCCGGCCAGCGAAGTGGTTTCATGCGGCCCACGAAGCCATCCTGGCAACAGTGAGGGAACGGCCCCCACTGCCTTGGCCCTGGCCCAGAGACCCTCCTTCTGCCAGAGACCCTCAGATCTGTCCCATTCCTTCCCAGGCCCCCATCGTTGATGCCAATGATGTAGAGCTGGCCATGCCCACCCAGTAGGCCATACGCACTCTAGCCACGCCCACCCAGTAGGCCACGCCCACCCTGGCCATACCCACCCGGCCCCCTGAGGGCAACCGCAATGCTGATGCGGCCCTCAATGAAATTGAGTTTGACACCCCTGCTGTAGACGTTTCCTTACCAAACTAGGTAACATCATCAGGTGCTAGCAATCCGTTCAGACTTCCTGCCTTAATCGTGAAAGCCAGCTGGGCGGCTTTGAGCCAATCACCAGGAGACGGTGAGTTCTAGTCCTTCCTCAGACATGAAACCCAGGCTGGGTGATCTTGGGGCAGTCCCTTTGCCTGAGCCCAACCAACCTCACAGGGTTGTTGTGGGGGGAAAAAGAGGAGGAGGAGAAAGGCGTGTGCCGGCCGCCTTGTTTGTAAAAATGATAAAAGGAGGGAGAGAAAGAAATAAAATCAAATGTGGTCCCTGCACCCAGCGCCTGGCCAAGAGCAGCCCTCTGTGGCTGTTTCTTCCACCCATTTTGGATACGCATGAATAAGCATCTGGCATTTTATCGTTTAGATAAAATGCCAGATTCAGTTTATGGCTGTTGGGTTTTTCAATGCGCCCTTAGGGAAACCAGAGGTTAATAGCTCAGACCAACTTCTGAATGGAAGCAAAAAAAAAAACAACCATCTCCAACTCCTCCTGTTAGAAAAGTTCACACAATTATAAATGGGTGTGCCTCCTCCTCTCCCCTCCGTGAATTTATTCCTACGAGTGGAAATTTCCTGTCGGTTATCTGATCGTCCTTTTACAAAAGATTCCAAGCACCGCCTGGAATTCGCAGGAAATCTCTCTTCTTTAATAAATACCCAGAGAAGAGGTGCATTATGAAAGCAATAAATTCCTTGCAGGAAGACAACTCCATTTAAAACAAAAAAACACAAAAACCCTGCATTCATTTAATCCTGGAACTCTTTTGTGATAAATCAGGTATTGGTGCCTCTATATATTTCTTTTACTTAGAATTAAGGATTTTGATCCTGCCCTTTAAACTTCTGCTGAATATGCATCAACCCTCTTATTCTGTATAATTAACCAGTGGAACAGCCTGCCTCCAGAAGTGGTGAATGCTCCAACACTGGAAGTTTTTAAGAAGAGATTGGACAGCCATTTGTCTGAAATGGCATAGGGTTTCCTGCCTGAGCAGGGGGTTGGACTAGATGACCTCCAAGGTCCCTTCCAACTCTGTTTATTCTATTCTATTCTATTCTATTCTATTCTATTCTATTCTATTCTATTCTATTCTATTCTATTCTATTCTATTCTATTCTATTCTATTCTATTCTATTCTACTCCTATTCTATTCTATTCTATATTTTGTTCTATTCTATTCTGTTCTATTCTGTATTCTATATTTTATCCTGTTCTACTCAATGGCACACATTAAAATGAGATAGATAGATAGATAGATAGATAGATAGATGATAGATAGATAGATAGATAGATAGATAGATAGATAGATAGATGATAGATAGATAGATAGATAGATAGATAGATAGATAGATAGATAAGATAGATGGATGGATGGATGGAGGGAGGGAGGGAGGGAGGGAGATAGAGATAGAGATAGATGAGGACCCAGATTGTTGGGGGCAATAAGCTGACTTTGTAAAAATGCCGCTTGGGGTGTGTGTGAAAGCCCTAATAAGCAGGCATATACATAGAATGAAGGCTACTGCTAAGCTTGTA
The DNA here is from genome assembly GCF_964194415.1 of Vipera berus. Lineage (NCBI taxonomy): Eukaryota > Metazoa > Chordata > Lepidosauria > Squamata > Viperidae > Vipera > Vipera berus. Next base: position 77,922,791 of record NC_138209.1, on the reverse strand, counting down.
AGCTGCTCTGAGTCTTCGGAGAAGGGCGGGATATAAATGGAATTAAAATAAAAATAAAATAAAATAGATAACCTTTATTGTCATTTTTTACTGTGGGCAAAATGGCACATATTAAAAATAGATAGATAGATAGATAGATAGATAGATAGATAGATAGATAGATAGATAGATAGATAGATAGATAGATAGATAGATGATAGATAGATAGATAATCTTTATTGTCATTGTTTTTACTGTGGGCACAATGGCACACATTAAAAATGAAATTTAGTTGCTTGCTCTCAAAGTGCACACGTACATAACGCACACTTAAACATGCCATATACAAAATATGTACAGACCTACACGCTTACATATAAGTAACATATAAAGGTTAATCACTGTCCATCTTGAACACACAGCGGAAGGAGGAAGCTTTTTTTTTGCGGGGTGGGGGGAACATAGACCGTTTTTAAAGGAAAAAACAGGGAACGTCTTTCATTTGTTGTAGAAAGACTACGGGAACCTGTGGTGGCACCGAATTGATCTGGTGTTCCAATTAATGTCCCTTGAATCCTTCAGGTTTTAGCCACCGTCTACTGGCTGGGGAAAACTGCAAACAACAGCGCTTACTTCAATGGGCCCTCACTGAACCTGAAAGAATTTGAAGGATTGTTAACCCAGATGAGAAAGGTACTTCAACTTGCTCTCTCACATGCCGGTAGTCCTCTACTTACGTCCACGATTGAGCCCCAAATTCCCAGCGAGAACGTCATGAACTGAGTTTTGCCCCATCGCACAGCCATTCTTGCCACCGTTCTTAAGTGAATCTCTGCAGTTCTTAATTAGTAACCCGGTCGTTAAATGAGTCCCCCATGGACTTTGCTTATCAGAAGGTCAGGACACTGCGACCGTCATAAATACGAGTCAGGTGCCAAGCGTCTCAATTTTGATCGCGTGACCCTGGGGGGGGTGTGTGCTGCTGCAGCGGTCGTAAGCGTGAAAAATGGTCCTAAGTCTCTTTTTTCAGCACGGTTGTAACATCAAACGGTCACTAAACAAGCTGTTGTAAGTCAAGGATTGCTTGCATTTCTTTCTTTTTTTTAAGTTTGTTGCCTTTTTACTTCTTTTAAAGCGGCCGTTCTTCACAGACCTGTTTAAATCCCCAACAGATAGTTCATCTCTTTATTCCACAAATGTGAAGGTCGACCCACAACGGAGGTGGGGGGGCGGGGGGGGGGAATGGATAGGTGAAAAAAATAGATTGGGTGGAGATGGAAATGTAAACCGTTTTAAACAAAGAGATTTCAATAAAAGGGAATATTTGCAGAACAATCTTGGGATATGATTGGGTCCCGTTTCCATTGCAAAACCGCTTCTGATTTTCAGACTTGAAATAGAAAAAATATATAAATAAATACACTTAGTTTTGAAGATTCGATGTTTGTGTCGTTATGGAAAGGGCTGGTAACAAGTAAATGCTTAAAGCGGAGGCTGCAAATATTGTTAGCATTTTACTTAGATAGAAAGATTTGGAAGAGGACGCTGTTTGATCTCGTTTCCCCCCCCCACCCTTTTCTAATCTTTATTTTCATTCTATTTTATGTTGTTATAAACCTCAGCAAAAGTGAATTTTAAAGAGGACAAATATTAAGGCCGGCCGACCTCTTTAATTTTTTTAAGAACTTTTTTTTTTGATTGCATGCAAAACTAGAAAAGTTACAGCTTGTGCCGTAGTAACTTTATTGTGTTTGCCTTTTGGTAAAGCCTGTGGTGGATAACGTTTTGATCAACAGGGGGGGGGGAAATGTATGTTTCTTTCTGTCACTGTGTGTGTCGGGTAAAATTTGAACCCAACACCAAAATCTGATTCACCCTTTCAAGCTTATATATCACTCTCTCCAATACATTTCTAATGCAATATTTTCTAAGTCATTTTGATCCACAGTATGTTGGTGATCTATGTGGGAGTGATGGAAGGATGTGATTTTCCATTAAGACAACTTTTACAGCACATTTGTGTGTTTGATGTGGCAGGGATAATTGTTGTATTATAGAATGCCAAGCCGGAAAGGATCAAAACATTTTTAAGTAATTAAAAAAAAATGTTGGCTTCTATTGCGTGCAGCCATTGCTTGGATATCTGTTACATACAATAAATTTATTATAATAAAAAGTAGATTTATTTTGTATATAATCTCAGAAAATGTACTTTCTTCCATGACATAACCTTTTTTTAAAAAAATAATAATATCAGTCACTTCATAGCTCTTATCTGGACAGCCCTTACAGTAAGGTAGACTCATATTAATTATTTTATGACTAAAGGGCACGTTTTTGGTTGCACTTCTTATTTGCGGCATTCTTAAACATGGATTTTCTCCAATTGTATAGACGTTGGACTTCCCCTCGTTTGGCATTCTGTTAGGCACTGTTCTGCCCTTTTGAATTATTAGCATGCCAGACTAAACTAAGAAGAAATGAACAGCTATTCAGAGGACAGATTAACAAAGGTTGCAGTTTTGGAACCGAAGCTTTTTTTTTCCCCTCTCTCTCTCTCTACAATTTGCTCATTCATTCATTCATTCAATTAATCAATCACGCATTCACTCCTTTTTTTAAAAAAAAATCATGGAGATGCTTCGTCTGTTTTAAAAGAGGAAGAGAGAGAGAACAACAAAGCTTTTTTTAAAATATATATATATATATTTCAAGGGATTTTTAATGAACGAAATACAGTCTGGGTGTCGTTGGATAGCTTCTCTGCTTTCCAGGCCTATTATGGTTGAACTTTCAGCCATAGAAAGTTTGCTTTTCCAAAATGGCATTTGGCCAAAGGATTAAAGGCAGGCTGTTGGTATGCAGAAGTTGTACTGTAGATGCCACATTGGGGAGATACGCAGGGACCATGGGAATTTTGTCTGTTGGGTATGGAATACACCCTGTGTACAGGATCCCACCATTAAGCAGAGGAAAAATGTTCCCCCTAGGGAAAAAAATTGTTTTGGAGGGGTTGTTATTAAAGGAGTGCCGCAAATCAAATCCAACCTCCATCTTTATTCCGTCACAGACCAGCCGACGATTCTTCCGTGGCTCCACTCAAACTGGCGTTGTTGGTGTCGGCGTGGGTGGAGATGAAAGACTTGGGATTGTGGCGTTTGTCTGCCAGCTGGTGTTGGTGGATCCTGGTTTTTAACTGGCACGATGTTTGTCCCACGTAGAGTTGGTTGCAATCGTTCCTATCGTCCACCCGTCTTGTAGGGAGCAATTTAGGTTTATCATTGGGGAACACCCTTATCATAGAGTCATAGAGGCCTTCTAGTCCAGCCCCCTACTCAGGGTAGAAGTCTTACACCATCCCAGTCAAAGGGTTGTCCAGTCTCTTCTTGAAAACCTCCAGTGATGGAGCACCCAAGACGGAAGCTATTGCATTGATTGATTGTTCTCGCTGTCAGAAAATTACTTCTCGGACATCTCTCTCTCTCTCTCTCTCTCTCTCTCTCTCTCTCTCTCTCTCTCTCTCTCTCTCTCTCTCTCTCTCTCTCTCTCCCTCCCTCCCTCCCTCCCTCCCTCCCTCCCTCCCTCCCTCCCTCTCTCTCTCTCTCTCTCTCTCTCTCTCTCTTTGACAAGCTTCCGCCCATGGCTTCTTCTCCTACCCTAGAGAACAAGTCAGCCTCCTCTGTGACAGCCCCCTGAAGTACTGGAAGACAGAAATTCCTTAGCAAATCTTGGGCTATTACAACTGTTGTTTTTTTTAACACCAGGGAGAAATTCCCACAGAGCTGATTCTGACCCATTCTTTGCTGAAGGAAGTTTAACTCGCACCCCAGGAGTGGGGTGGTTCAGCGGTTCGGCTGGCCTCCGAGAAGCATCTCCCATAGTTACACGGGAGTGATGTCGCCCTACTATCCTTGTCTTTTGGATTCAAAAGACGGAGGAGGAGGAGGAGGAGGAGGAGGAGGAAGGGAGAGAGAGAAGAAGAAGAAAAATAAACTTTGAAAGCTTTGGCTAGTCTAGAAAAAAGAAGGATTAGGGGGGACGTGATAGCAGCATTCCAGTATTTGAGGGGCTGCCACAAAGAATCAGAATTGGAATAGAACCAGAAGGGACCTCGGAGGTCTTCTAGTCCAGCCCCTTCCTCAATCAGGAGACACACACACCCCATGCCATTTCAGGCAAGTGGCTGTCCAGTCTCTTCTTAGAAACCTGGAGTGGTGACGAGGGGGGGTTGGGGTTCCACTTATTTTCCACAGCCCCAGAAGGCAGGGCGAGAAACAACGGATGGAAGCTAATCAGGCAGAGGAGCAACCTGGAATTAAGGAGGAACACAGTGAGGACGATTCGCCAGCGGAACAGCTTGCCACCAGAAGGCGTGGCTGCTCCGTAACACGACACTGGAGGCTTTTAAGAAGGAATTCTCCAGAGTGGTAATAGCAAGGCGGGTGGACTAGAAGACCTCCAAGGTGCCTTCCAGCATTCTTTGACAAGATCCTAGCTGAAAGGAGGGGCAGCCGTCTCCTTCAAGGCGCCCCCTGGCCTTTCCGTCTTCTGGAGCTCTCCGCCTTTTAGTATGCACCGCTTGCCCTGGAGAGAATTTATAATCGGGAGGCTGTCAAAGGCTGCCATTGTTCTCCTCGCTCTGAACACGGGTGGCAGCCACAAGTGCCCTCCGATCTCCGGCAGCCGGGAGCTGGCAAGAAGCGAAGAGCAAGGCTGAATTCTTCAGAGACATCAGGGAAAGAGTTTGCTTTCTTTTCTTTTCTTTTCTTTTCTTTTCTTTTCTTTTCTTTTCTTTTCTTTTCTTTTCTTTTCTTTTCTTTTCTTTCTTTCTCCCTCTTTCTCTTTCTTCCTCCCTCCCTCTTTCTTTCTTTCTTCTTTCTTTCTTCCTTCCCCCTTTCTTCCTTCCTTCCCTTCTTTCCTCCCTCCCTCCCTCCCTCTTTCTTTTCTTTCCTTCCTTCCTTCCTTCCTTCCTTCCTTCCTTCCTTCCCTCCTTCCTTCTTTCTTTCTTCCTTCCTTCCCTTCTTTGCTCCCTCCCTCTTTCTTTCCTTCCTTCCCTCCTTCCTTCTTTCTTCCTTTCTTCTTTCCCTTCTTTCCTCCCTCCCTCCCTCCCTCCCTCTTTCTTTCTTTCCTTCCTTCCTTCCTTCCTTCCTTCCCTTCTTTCTTTCTTTCTTTTCCTTCCTCCCTTTCTTCCTTCCCTTCCTTCCTTCCTTCCTTCCCCCTTCCTTCCTTCCTTCCTCCTTCCTCCTTCCTTCCTTCCTTCCTTCCTTCCTTCCTTCCTTCCTTCCTTCCTTCCTTCCTTCCTTCCCCCTTCCTTCCTTCCTTCCCCCTTCCTTCCTTCCTTCCTTCCTTCCTCCTTCTTTCTTTCTTTTCCTTCCTCCCTCCCTCCCTCCCTCCCCCTTTCTTCCTTCCCCCCTCTCTCTCTCTTTCTTTGCTCTAAAGCTGATTGCTTTAGGAAGAAAGACTTCCCCTTTTTTCCAGAACTGCAGTTTCTCCTCCACACGACGAGAGAAGGTGCTGGGGGTGGGGGGGGTGGGGGGTGAGCCCAGAGCTGGGTTGCTGTGACCGAGCGAGAAAGAACCACCACGACAGCCACAATAAATTCCTTTTTGCTGGAGTCCCGAGGCCGATAGACATGACTTTGAAGGAATCTGTTCAGGGAAGGGTCGGAGATGCGTTGCCTGCTAACTTGAAACTCAGGACGCCTCTTCTGGTACCATACGGCCAGCGGCCCCTGTGAAGCAGATGCGGTGGAGAACGGACTAGCCATGTTTCAGGTTGCTTGCTTTCTTTTATTTATTTATTTATTTTACCTCCTCGTTGTATCATTAGGTAATGTGCATTAACACAATCGTTTTTGCACCAGTTGTTGCTGGGATGGATGCGTTTGTTTGGGGGTTTATTTGGCTTGGTTGAAAGTGTCAGGGAAGATCTCTAAGCGGAATGATAGTGGCGGAAGACGAACACAATTATTATTATTTCATTTTCATCCGATGTTGTAAAACCGCTTCATTGAGTTCTTTCTTTGTCGGCATAAATCCAGCTTTTCTTTCCTGTTTGGTGCACGGGGTGGGTGTGCGCCTGTGTTCCTGGGAATGTGGTTTTGCTTTTCACAGCAGACTTCAAGCCAGTTTGGAAAGGGCACTTTGGATTGAGACTTCGGTGAAGCCCAAACGATTGGGGGGTTTTTGAAATAGGTGGTCCAAATATTTTTTTTAAAAAAAAGTAACGTCCAATCAATCAATCAATAAATAAATAAATAAATAATCCTTGCTCTGGATTATGTTACCGGCTAACGTCCCAGATCTTTTGTGCTGGCCGTAACGGTAGAAACAAACAGGCTTTTGAAAAGAAAAAAAAAAGAACGGAAAGTCAAGTTACAGTTTTCCCACGCGGTCTGAGCAACAACAGTCTTTTATTTCCTGGTGGCTTCTGGTGGAACAAGTTGTCTGTTTCAGAAAGCCACAACACCCGCAGAAAAGCAGTTGTGAGGAAGGGGAAAAAAAAATAAACAGGGACGGACATCGGGAAGAAGAACCAACCCCACACGTTGTCCTTGACTGACAGCAGCTCAGTTAGTGACCGTTTGACGTTGCGACGGCACTGGAAATGAGTGACCTTTTTCACACTTACGACCGTCGCAGCATCCCCCAGGGTCCTGTGAACACAATTCAGAGGCTTGGCAACTGGCGTGGACTTGTGGCGGTTGCAGCGTCCCCGGGGGGGTGTGTGTCACGTGGTCCCATTTTGCGACCTTCTGACCAGCAAAGTCAATGGGGGAAGCCAGATTCACTTAACAGCCGTTTACTAACTTAAACAGCAACAAGAAACTCACTTAACAACCGTGGCGAGAGGGGCTGTAAAATGGGGCAAAACTCATTTCACAAATGTCTGGCTCGGCTAAGAGAAATTGTGGGCTGAATTGAGAGTCCAAAGACGAGGGCTGCCCGTACTCGTGTTGTACTTTTCAGCCACGCCGCGGGTGGGCGCAGACTACAGGTGGTCCTCAATTTACGACCAGCAAGCCAGACAGTCGTTAAGTGAGCTCGGCCCCGTTTTGCGACCTTTCTTGCTGAATCGTTGCAGTCGTTAATAACACGCTTTTTAAATGAAATCCGGCTTTTCCCCCCCCCACCCCCATTGGCTTTGCCTGTCAAGAAGGTCGCAAAAGGGGATCACGTGACACACAGCCCTGGGTCACGGCAACCGTCGTAAGTGCATGCCAGTTGCCAAGCTTCTGAATTTTGATCACATGATCACGGGGGTTGTTGCAACCGTTGTAAAAGTGTGACAAATGGCTGCAGGTCGCTTTTCCTGGCGTCCTTGTAACGTTATTTATTTATTATTTATTTTATTAATTCCATTTATATCCCGCCCTTCTCCGAAGACTCAGGGCGGCTTACAAGCTTAGCAGTAGCCTTCCTTCTATGTATATGCCTGCTTATTAGGGCTTTCACACACACACCCCCAAGCGGCATTATTACAAAGTCAGCTTAATTGCCCCCAACAATCTGGGTCCTCATTTTACCTACCTCGGAAGGATGGAAGGCTGAGTCAACCTTGAGCCTGGTGGGACTCGAACCTGCACTAATGGCAGGCAGCTGATGTTACTTAAGGAGGCATTAGCCCACTGCTCCACCAAGGCTCTTTGAACGCTGACGAAACAAAAAAGCTTTGTAAGTTGAGGATGACCTGTAGATGCAGACCTTAGAGCAGAGCCCCCCCCCGACCTTTTGGGCACCAGGGACCGCTTCTGTGGGGAGAGGTTTTTCTGCGGACCAGAGGGGGCGTGGCTTTGTGTGCTGCATGCATCCCGCGGATGGGGCTTGGCTTGTTTGGGCGGACCGGTTGCTGGCATGCCGTGGCCTGCTACTGGTCAACAGACCGGGGGTTGGGGACCCCTGCCTTATATTCTTTGCAGCAGAGGTCCCCAACCTTTTGGGCACTAGGGACCGCTTCCGTGGAGAGAGGTTTTTCCGTGGACCGGAGGGGGCCTGGTTTTGTGTGCTGCCTGCATCCCGCGGATGGGGCTTGGCTTGTTTGCGTGGACCGGTTGCTGGCGTGCCACGGCCCGCTACCAGTCCACAGCCTGGGGGGGTTGTGGACCCCTGGTTTAGTGGACGGGCTTTTCTGACAAGGCTTCTGTTCCTCAGCAGGACACAGAAGAGGTGGAGAGCCCGAAGCGCAGCATCCGTGACAGCGGCTACATCGATTGCTGGGACTCTGAACGCAGCGATTCCCTTTCTCCCCCGCGTCACGGCCGAGATGATTCCTTCGACAGCCTGGATTCCTTCGGATCCCGCTCCCAGCAGACGCCGTCTCCAGACGTGGTGCTGAGAGGGAGCAGCGATGGTAAGAGGACGCGACGGGGCACACATACGACGCCCCTTGGCGGGTGCGTGATGCTGCCACTTCCACCGCGGGCTTCCCCGACTGAGAGTTTGATCCTCAGAAAGACTTACACAGCTGGTCCTCGACTTCACGACCCCATTGTGGCCCAACATTTCTGTCGTGGCGGCATTTGTTCAGTGGATTTTTGCCCCGGTTGTTAAGTGAAACGTTGCAGTTGTTAAATGAGTAACCTGGCTGTTAAGTGAATCCGGCTCCCTCCGTAGACTTTGCTTGTCAGAAGGTCGCAAAAGGGGATCGCGTGACCCCTGGACACTGCGACCGTCATAGATATGAATCAGTTGCCAAGGGTCTGAATTTTCATCACGTGACCGTGGGGATGCTGCAACGGTCCTAAGGGTGAAAAATGGTGCTAAGCCGCTTTTTTCAATGCCGTTGTGACTTTGAACGGTCCCTCAGCGAACTGCTGTGAAATGGGGCAAAATTCACTTAGCAAAGTGTCTCACTTAACAACCGAAATGTTGGGCTTGTAAGTCGAGGGCTACCTGTAATTTTGAGATGATTTGCTGCCAAAGTCTTTTTTTTTCTTTTTTTTTCACTCCCAGCCCTGAGCTGCAGGGTCGAAGAGTAGCTGCACCAGGTCTCAAATTTATGAGATGGGATTTCCTCCCTCTGAAGAGAGCAGGCAGGCATTTATTTAACACATAACACAAGATCAAAAGTTAAAGGGAACCCAAAGAAAGGAAACCTGGTTTGGAGCATGTTCCTCAAGAGAGTAAAGAGTTACTAGACTTCTGGCATATAAACAATTCACCTTAGTGTACAGTGAACGGAAATTTGATTTGGTCAGTATGTTTTGGGACGTGGATCTAAAAATTGCTAGTAAAAATTCTTTCCAATGGGTACCGATAACAAAAGTACTAGGGTAATAGTAATCTAACAATTGTTAGCAAAAATGCTTTCCAGTGGGCACTGCTAACAAAAGTACTAGAGTAGCTGTGATAGTAATCTAACAATTGCTGGTAAAAATTCTTTCCAGTGGGTACCGATAACAAAAGTACTAGGGTAATAGTAATCTAACAATTGTTAGGAAAAATGCTTTCCAGTGGGCACTGCTAACAAAAGTACTAGAGTAGCTGTGATAGTAATCTAACAATTGCTGGTCAAAATTCTTTCCAGTGGGTACCGATAACAAAAGTACTAGGGTAATAGTAATCTAACAATTGTTAGGAAAAATGCTTTCCAGTGGGCACTGCTAACAAAAGTACTAGAGTAGCTGTGATAGTAATCTAACAATTGCTGGTAAAAATTCTTTCCAATGGGTACCGATAACAAAGGTACTAGGGTAATAGTAATCTAACAATTGTTAGCAAAAATGCTTTCCACTGGGCACTGCTAACAAAAGTACTAGAGTAGCTGTGATAGTAATCTAACAATTGCTGGTAAAAATTCTTTCCAATGGGTACCGATAACAAAAGTACTAGGGTAATAGTAATCTAACAATTGTTAGGAAAAATGCTTTCCAGTGGGCACTGCTAACAAAAGTACTAGAGTAGCTGTGATAGTAATCTAACAATTGCTGGTCAAAATTCTTTCCAGTGGGTACCGATAACAAAAGTACTAGGGTAATAGTAATCTAACAATTGTTAGCAAAAATGCTTTCCACTGGGCACTGCTAACAAAAGTACTAGAGTAGCTGTGATAGTAATCTAACAATTGCTGGTAAAAATTCTTTCCAATGGGTACCGATAACAAAAGTACTAGGGTAATAGTAATCTAACAATTGTTAGCAAAAATGCTTTCCAGTGGGCACTGCTAACAAAAGTACTAGAGTAGCTGTGATAGTAATCTAACAATTGCTGGTAAAAATTCTTTCCAATGGGTACCGATAACAAAAGTACTAGGGTAATAGTAATCTAACAATTGTTAGCAAAAATGCTTCCCAGTGGGCACTGCTAACAAAAGTACTAGAGTAGCTGTGATAGTAATCTAACAATTGCTGGTAAAAATTCTTTCCAATGGGTACCGATAACAAAAGTACTAGGGTAATAGTAATCTAACAATTGTTAGCAAAAATGCTTTCCACTGGGCACTGCTAACAAAAGTACTAGAGTAGCTGTGATAGTAATCTAACAATTGCTGGTAAAAATTCTTTCCAATGGGTACCGATAACAAAAGTACTAGGGTAATAGTAATCTAACAATTGTTAGCAAAAATGCTTTCCAGTGGGCACTGCTAACAAAAGTACTAGAGTAGCTGTGATAGTAATCTAACAATTGCTGGTAAAAATTCTTTCCAGTGGGTACCGATAACAAAATATACTGCTCGAAAAAATAAAGGGAACACAAGATAAGACATCCTACTATTAAATACAGCACATTGTGTTGTTTAAGTGTTCCCTTTATTTTTTTGAGCAGTAGAGTTAGCAAAAATTCTTTCTAATGGGTGCTACTAACAACACTAGAGTAGCTCCATTGTAATGTATCACTATGACTATGCCTTGTTCTGTTCCATTCCATTCACTTTTGCTTTCTTTTAATATTTAACCTTTTGTGCTGGACCGTAATAAAGATTGAATTGAATACAGTAGCTATAATATGATTCTAATAATTGTTAGCAAAAATATTTTCTAATGGATGCTGCTAACAAAAGTAGAGTAGCTGTAATGCAGTAGCGGTATTTTCTTTAAGGGAGTGGTTTTGCTTTGCTCTTCAGTTCTCTGAGCAAAAGAGTTGAAGGATTGTCCGGGAGGACAGTATTATTTTGATTCCTTTCCCCCCCCCCCAAATAATGGAGCCCTTTCTTTACTCTTTGTTTGTTTGATATGCCTGGAAGAGCAAAGAATTAAACGCATTACGTCCGGAATAATTAGATGATTGCTTAAATATTTATGTCTTCTTAAATAACTTTGGATTACCCCCCCCCCTTTGAGCTCCTCTGAAATAGTTTTCTCATGCTTTGTTTTTGCTACGAGGATGAAATCTCCTTTCTCCAAATTTCCTGCATGCATCTTTTAGATAGACTGTGGCGTTGTGTAATATGACATTTCTTTGCAAGAAAGACATTGAGAATGCAGAAACCAGCTGCCTTTCCTCCGCTCCATTTTTCTCAAAGCTCTTTTTTTTTTCTTCCTTCCCAGTTTGCATTTCCAGTGTCCCTTTTCAGCTTAAACTCCGAGTTTCAATTAGCTACCTAGAAACAGTAAAAGCGGAAAAAAAAAGAGAGCTGGCCCTCTAAGGCGTGTGACACTCTCACTCTTGGAAGGAAAAAAAACAACATGGCGAGACAAACTTGGCTGGGTGCCTCTGGCCAAGACTCTAACTGTATTAATATATTATCTACTGACTCCATCCCTTTTTTCCCACTGAATGATCACTGGTGAGTCTCAAATTCTGCATTTTGGAAATTGCATTCCTTGCTTTATCCGCAGAATTTAAGGACTAGTTTGAGGTTCTGCAGGCAGTTAATAATCTAAGAATGACATAGCATGGCAAAGAGAATGGAATGGAATGGAATGGAATGGAATGGAATGGAATAGAATAGAATAGAATAGAATAGAATAGAATAGAATAGAATAGAATAGAATAGAATAGAATAGAATAGAATAGAATAGAATGATAGGGTAGGGTAGGATAGGATAGGATAGGATAGGATAGGATAGGATAGGATAGGATAGGATAGGATAGGATAGGATAGGATAGGATAGGATGATAGAATACAATAAGAGACTAGACTAGACTAGACTAGACTAGACTAGACTAGACTAGAGTAGAGTAGAGTAGAATAGAATAGAATAGAATAGAATAGAATAGAATAGAATAGAATAGAATAGAATAGAATAGATATTGGAATATAGAATAGAATAGAATAGAATAGAATAGAATAGAATAGAATAGAATAGAATAGAATAGAATAGAATAGAATAGAATAGAATAGAATAGAATAGAATAGAATAGAATAGAATAGAATAGAATGAGAGAATGGAATGGAATGGAATGGAATGGAATAGAATAGAATAGAATAGAATAGAATAGAATAGAATAGAATAGAATAGAATAGAATAGAATAGAATAGAATAGAATAGAATAGAATAATAGAATAGAATAGAATAGAATAGAATAGAATAGAATAGAATAGAATAATAGAATAGAATAGAATAGAATAGAATAGAATAGAATAGAATAGAATAGAATAATAGAATAGAATAGAATAGAATTAGAATAGAATAGAATAGAATAGAATAGAATAGAATAGAATAGAATAGAATAGAATAGAATAGAATAGAATAGAATAGAATATGGAATATGGAATATGGAATATGGAATATGGAATATGGAATATGGAATATGGAATATGGAATATGGAATAGAATTCTGTATTGGCCAAGTGTGATTGCGTAAGCTCTCAGTGTACATTCAAACAACAGAGCGGTAAGTCATAGATCATAAATCATAAGATACAATCATAAATCATAGAATACAAGCAACAAGTGGTAAATCATAAGATACCAATAGGAGAAGGTAGTAGGAAAAATAGAGAAGATGAGAAGGATGATAGTAATACAGTCCTACTACCTGTCATAAGTCTGCAAACTGTACGTTTTGAGACAGGAAAGAGAAGAAGGACCCCGTTGTGGCTAAATAAGTGGAATTATTTTGATGGTGGAACACACTCGTTTAGTTCCATTTTGAAATTTGTCTCCTGGCTTTTTTTAAACAGGAAGAGGAAGCGATTCGGAGTCCGACCTGTCGCATCGAAAGCTGCCAGACGTGAAGAAGGATGACATGTCTGCCAGGCGGACGTCTTACAGCGAGCCCAAATCAGTCGTGCCTTTCAACCAGTACCTTCCCAACAAAAGTAATCAGACTGCCTATATCCCGGCTCCACTCCGGAAGAAGAAAGCCGAACGGGATGACTTCCGGAAGAGTTGGAGCACGATGTCCTCCCCGCTAGGAGGCGAGAGACCTCTCAGGTAAGGCCCGGATCCAACGTCAGATGACCAAGTCATGTAAATCCAGGGACACGTCGCCCGCAGGAGAGAATATTTGTAACTCAGGGTTGAACCGGGGGGTTCCTTGGGGAAGGCTAGAGAAATCCCCACCCCCTTTCAGCACTGATGTTGTTACCTAGCTGGGTCATGAAACATCTGCAACAAAACCAGCAAGTTCAGAGAGCACCAAGGACCCCACAGTCCTCCTCCACTTTGTCTTCTATTTCCTCCTTCTTCCCTTTCCTTTCTCCTCTGTTCTACAAACCCTACTTTGTTCTAGCACTGATGATGTTTCCTACTAGGGTCAGGAAACATCTGCAAAAATAATGAAACTCCGAGAACCTTGCAGTCCTCCTCCTCCTCCTCCTCCTCCCTTCTAGCACTGATGATGTCCCCTAGTAGGATCATGAAGCATCTGCACAAAAATAATGAGACTCCGAGGACCCTGCAGTCTTCCTCCTCCTCCTCCTCCTCCTCCTCCTCCTCCTCCTCCTCTTCCTCCTCCTCCTCTTCCTCCTCCTCAACCTCCTCCTCCTCCTCCTCCCTTCTAGCACTGATGATGTCCCCTAGTAGGATCATGAAGCATCTGCACAAAAATAATGAGACTCCGAGGACCCTGCAGTCTTCCTCCTCCTCCTCCTCCTCCTCCTCCTCCTCCTCTTCCTCCTCCTCCTCTTCCTCCTCCTCCTCCTCCTCCTCCCTTCTAGCACTGATGATGTCCCCTAGTAGGATCATGAAGCATCTGCACAAAAATAATGAGACTCCGAGGACCCTGCAGTCTTCCTCCTCCTCCTCCTCCTCCTCCTCTTCCTCCTCCTCCTCTTCCTCCTCCTCCTCCTCCTCCTCTTCCTCCTCCTCCTCTTCCTCCTCCTCCTCCTCCTCCTCCTCCTCCCTTCTAGCACTGATGATGTCCCCTAGTAGGATCATGAAGCATCTGCACAAAAATAATGAGACTCCGAGGACCCTGCAGTCTTCCTCCTCCTCCTCCTCCTCCTCCTCCTCCTCTTCCTCCTCCTCCTCTTCCTCCTCCTCCTCCTCCTCCTCCTCCTCCCTTCTAGCACTGATGATGTCCCCTAGTAGGATCATGAAGTATCTGCACAAAAATAATGAGACTCCGAGGACCCTGCAGTCTTCCTCCTCCTCCTCCTCCTCCTCCTCCTCCTCCCTTCTAGCACTGATGATGTTCCCTAGTAGGATCATGAAGCATCTGCACAAAAATAATGAGACCGAGGACCCTGCAGTCTTCCTCCTCCTCCTCCTCTTCCTCCTCCTCCTCCTCCTCCTCCTCCCTTCTAGCACTGATGATGTTACCTACTTTGAGTAATGAACCGCCTGCAAGAAAACACCCAAGCTCAGAGAGCACCAGGGACCCCAGAAAGACACGTGCCTGTTCCATTCACCAATGACTTTTCTTGCTCTTCTCTTGCCTGATGGTTTGGTACTGGCATCAAATGGGAATCTCACATCATCAGTGTGGTTAATTCTCCCATTGATGAAATTTGGGTCCCCTCCATTCTTAGTGGCAAGCTGCTTTGTTTCCAGAGGGATGCTTTGCTATCCGTTCCCCGCAGTTGGAAAGCCGGGACTTTTTTCAGATGTTTTAAATGTTTCTCAGAGACGGTGGTTCTGCTTTGTGTTCCAACTCTGTGCTCTAAGGCAGAGTTCTCCAACCTTTCCGGACTTGCGGTCCGGAGGGGAGAGCAGCTTCCAAATTACTGCGTGTGCACCTGTGTGCACGGACGCAAATGGGCCCACACCCACTGGTGCACTACTAGCAGCCACGTTCACGCATGCGACATGCACTGGCACCAGGCGCATGCGGGAATGGCTGTGCACCCCCCCCCATGGCAGCATGCGTGAATGGGCCACACACACATTCCCAGCGCTAGTTCACGCATGCACAAATGGAGCGTACATGCCCCCCACACACACTAGTGTTCCCGTTCACACCCACGCGCGTGCGCAAACAAGATCGTAGGCAGTAGCGCGAGTGGGGGGCAGGCGCGCCCGTGTGTGTGTGCCCTGGCCAGCTGTTTCTGCGGTCCGCTGGCCAAGAGCTCGCGGCCCAATACTAGGCTGTGGCCCCTAGATTGGGGACCCCTGTTCTAAGGAATCAGTCTTGCTCTGCGTAACAACCTGCACTGTGTAACCCGGTAGCAAACGCCATCCCGAAACCATCGAAGAGGAACCACTTGAAGGGGACTTCTTGAGTAGCAGGATGACCACTGCGTCCCCCTCCGCAAAGTCCGTGCAGACAGACGTGTCTCCAAAGAACCCTTTGCCTCAGTTTCTTACCCGTTCTGGTAACCAAACCGTGGGGCCCCAAAATGAGAAAAACGGCTCAGAGGAAATCGGGAAGTTGAGAAAGTTGGAACAGGCTGGTATTAAAATCAGACCAGCATCTCACCGCAATGACTGCAGGTTTGGCCTGGCATGCCTTTCACTTTGGGGCATTTTGCTGTGTGTTGCGGTTTTTGGTTTTGTTTTGGGGGGTGGCGGGGTTTCGATGTATGGTCATATCCCTTTACGTAGCCCCCCTCCCCCATTAACCAAATAAACGCCTGCAAATTTTATTTTATTTTTTTTTGTTTGGTCATGAGACGCCAGTGGTTGTACTTAAGGTAACTTGAAGCTTTGCGTCGCCCACTTTCTAGCGATAACCTGCATTGGTTTGCGATTGCCGTGATGACTAAAACGGTTCTTTTAAGTTTTGCTGGGGGGGAGACTTTCGTCTTGTGCTTGTGTTTGGATGAATTGAGGAACACGTTAAGGGAAGCCCAGCTTCCAAACCAGAACGATTTAAAAATAATAATAATAATAATAATAATAATAATATTGTAGCTGATTCTACTTCTCTGTTACGGCGCGAAAATTGTATCCTGTCGTTTTCTGTCCGAGAGGATTGCGTGGCAACGGCGACGGGAGTATTGATTTACAATTTGCCCCGAACTTTAATGTATTTTTATAATTGACCGTTGATGAAGTGTGATCATAGGAGGGTAGGAGTTTGGGTGTGCGTAAACCCCCTTCCTCTATCCCATTTTCTCCTAGCGGATGGAAGGAACTCCAGGTAGTTTTGGGCTTACAACAATTCCTTTAATTTCCCCCCCCCACCTGGAAACGGAGTCCTAATTTTGCCTGACTTTGATTTCAGCACTATGTTCCTGGGCCACAGTGAGCCAAAAATTATGGAGGCTTTTTTTTTAAACAAACAAACATTAACAAACTTTAAAAAAAACCACGCGAGAACGTCCCTGGAATTAGCTAGTTCGATGGTTCGGAACCTTTGAGGGTGGTGTGGAATTGTTTTGTGGCGTGCCGTCTGGCCCCAGTCCCACAATAAAACTTTGGAAACTCAAGCTGAGCATTAAGGCTTGAGGAGGCTCCGTGCACATCTGGAAATCATGCGGTGCAGCGGATGTGTGAGTTAGCATAATAAATGCAAAAAATAAACGGGGGTGTTTTTTTTTGTTGATTGTTTTTTAATGCTCCAACTGGCCCAGCTTGTTTGCAACGCTACAGGCTAAATTCAGGTGAGATTTCTATTGTGCCGCAGTAAAAAAAAAAACAACCCTTTCCTGTCTGGAGTGTTGTGGAATTCGTGAGTGGAAGGGCTGCTGGGATAGCCTTGGGCCTGAACTACTTCACTCATTGTTCAGTCTCTTTCATCCTGTTTATTTTAAGATAATTCATCCAGTGGTTCAGAACGCAGAAGGCTCGTGCTACATTTCCATTTTAGATCCTTGGCTCTTTGTTCTTGGACCAGCAGTTATGTTGGGCATGACATGTTCAACACACGTGTTCAGGAGAGGCAAAGAGGCCTTTGGGCTCCAGCCTGACAGCTTTTCCACCCCCTCCAAAATTCCTGACACACACGGGCAACAAACAAATCGGAAGAGGACTTTTGTAGCTCCGGAACGGGACGACTCACAGGGGGGCTGAAGAAATTGCCGTGTGGCCTTCCTCCCTTTTTCCCCCCCTGCCATCTTTAACATCTGTGGAGAAAGAAAGTCTCATGAAGGGTGGAGATTCATTCTCCGAGCTCGTGGGTTGGTTTCCGAACGTTTCCTTACAAGGCGGGCTAACCTCTTCAGCAGAATTTAGGGGCTGTCGGCGTTTTTCTGTTTGTAAGGGCTTCGGGTGTGGGTGTGTCAAGCGAGGGTCTTGTCGTGGGTCAGGTGTGAGTGGTCAGTGAGAGGCTTGTGACGGGTCTTGTGGTGGGGAGGTTACATCGGGTCTGGATCCTTGGGAGATGAGCTGCTGGTGGGAGGAGCGGGGGATCGCGCGGGATCGGTGCTGTCTCTAGTTGGCTGTGTGGTTGATTTGGATCCCGAGGGATTCGTCATCTGGTGGTGGGTCCATGTGTCTGTGGGTGGAATTGCTGGCGGAGTGGGCCAGGCTTTGATGAGCTCACGAGCGTGGCAGGTGGCAGCTTGGCTGGTGGAAGTCTCAGCTTTTGAGCTGTCTTCCATTGGGGAGACCCACCCGGAGCCCAGAAAGATTTGCTCCCACCATCGGTGTCTTTCCCTCCCGTCCTGCTGACCTTATTCGAGAGACGGTGAGCTAGGCTCGCTTTACGAATTCTGCAATTGCACGCCCACCCTTTGGACCCGCATCTAAAACGCTACACGTGGCAGCCACAACGATGCCATCTTAGGGGGCTGGAGGCTAAAACATATAGGGAACGGTTGCTGGAATTGGGTATGTGTAGTTTAATGAAGAGAAGGGTGAGGGGTGACATGATAGCAGCGTTCCAATATCTCAGGGGCTGCCCCAAAGAAGAGGGAGTCAAGCTATTCTCCAAAGCACCTGAAGGCAGGACAAGAAGCAACGGATGGAAATTAACCAAGGAGAGAAGCAACCTAGAACTAAGGAGAAACTTCCTGACAGTTAGAACAATTAACCAGTGGAACCACCTGCCTCCAGAAGCGGTGGATGCTCCAACACTGGAGGTTTTTAAGAAGAGACTGGGCAGCCATTTGCCTGAAATGGTATAGGGTTTCCTGCCTGAGCAGGGGGTTGGACTAGATGACCTCCAAGGTCCCTTCCAACTTTTTATTATTATTATTATTATTATTATTATTATTATTATTATTATTATTATTATTATTATGCCCCGCCTTTTTTTGCTTGTGGCGTGACCCGTGTTAAAAAAAGGGGCGGGACTTCAGCTGCACGATGTGGCCACCGTGTTGCCTTCGCTGCAGATACCCCTGGAAGGTAACCAGGATGCTTTTTAAGGGGTAATTGACGTCTGTTTTGGATTCTGATTTATGCTTTTGCATTTTTTTTTCATTTTTTGGCCTTCTGTAAGGAACCAAAGAGAAAGTAGGATAAATATCAGATAAAAGAGAAAGGGGTGGGGAAAGCAAACAGGGTAACCTGCCCCAAACTGTAGTTAATGGAGTCTCCAAAAGATGGAAAACGTGGTCCAACCTTTTTAGCCTTTCCTAAATTAAGTTCCGATTATTTCAGCAAGGGGAGATCAGAATATTCTAAGGTATTATACACATGGTAGATGAGCATTGCAGAAACTGCCTTACCTAGCAGAGAGACAGAAAACAAGAATATTGCACTGAAGCTGGTCCTCGACTTACAATGATTCATTTAGTGACCGTTCAAAGTTACAACGGCCCTGATAAAAGCGACTTTGTGACCGCTGTTCACATGACCGTTTGCAGCGTCCCCACAGTCACGGGATTTACATTCAGATGCTTGACAACATTTGTGACGGCTGCAGTATCACGTGATCCCCTTTTGCGACCTTCTGACCAGCAGAGTCAAATGGGGAGGAACCAGATCCACTTAACAACCGGGTTGCCAATTGAAAAAACGGCAGTGATTCACTTCACAAACGGGGCGAGCAAGGTCGTAAAACGGGACAAAACTCACGTAACAAATTTCTCGCTTAGCCCTAGACGTTTTGGTGTCAACGCTGGCCGTAAGTTGAAGACTACCTGTATTTGGGAAGAGTGACATTTTGTTTTAATGTGGTAAAAGATGCGCCGCCCCCCCCCCTTAATGTGTCCTTGCTTGGTCTACTAATAAAGCTATAAAACTTTAGCGCCGCCACGTGGTTTATGCATGGATTTTTCAGCTTTTGCAGCATGGAGATATGTGGACCTACAAGGCCCATCATCCCCAGCAACAGTCCCCAAACTGGATGCCTGGGGATTATGGGGGTTGTAGTGGAATATGATGAGAGGGTGTCAGATGAGAAGTGGGGTGGGGGGGGAAAGTTGCCTTCGACTAAAAAGCATGCGCGTCACGTGATTTTGGTCTACTTTACCGGAGAGCGACAGGAGTCCTGCTCTGCTTCACATCTGGATTTCTCGTTTCACTTTGCGGCGTCCCAGTCCGAAACCCGTGGGTCAAGTGAACGAGCTCACCCGGGACATCGTCCTCCGCAGAGAAAATCCTTTTACGTGGTGCTATCAGCCGAAAAAGGCGGACTCCGAGGAGGAAGGCGGCGATAGAGTTCCTGACCTAGAGAAAGACGATTTCGCTGTACGCAGAGCGAGGCTCCACCGCTGCGAACGGGCCCTGCCCTTCTCCCACTTCCTCCTCCCTCCTGACGCAAACCAAGATCGGAAGGGAAGGGAAGCAAGGAAGACCCCGAATCAAAACCGGGAAGGTCCCAGGTGCGCTCATGTCTGTCTCTTGGTGGCAGCAGTGGAGTTTGGAAATAGGAAGAAGCTACAGGCGTAGACGTCCTTGTACGTCCCGCGGGGTTCACGCAGCCAAAGGTGGACCCGGATATAAAGTCGGTCGTGTTACGTAAATACAGGAAGTCCTCAATGTACAACAGTTCATTTAGTAGTAGTAGTAATAATGTTTTTTACACTTAGGACTGTTGCAGCATCCCCAGGGCCACGTGATAAAAATTCAGACGCTTGGCACACTGGCTCATAGCTATATAAATATAGTGACTCCTCGAAGTTACAACGGCACTAAGCAAAGCGACTCAGGACCGTTTTTCACACTTACGACCGTTGCAGCATCCTCAGGGTCACGTGATCAGAATTCAGAGGCTTGGCAACTGGCGTGTACCTCTTGACGGTTGCAGGGTCCTAAGGTCACATGATCCCCTTTTGCAGCTGGGTTACTATCTTAACAACGGCAGTGATTCACTTAGCAACGGTGGCAAAACTCACTTAACACATGCCTCACTTAGCAGCAATAACGTTGGGCTCAATTCCGGTCGTAAGCCGAGGACTACCTGCAGAATGGTCTCGATGCACTGAGCTAGAACCGGATGCAGGGATTTTGAACAATATCAGTTGACTCCCGGCCGCAACTGAGCCCAGACAAGAGGACGGTTAGGCAAGTTTTGTCGCATTTTGTGACGGTTTTTTTTTGCTGACGTTGCTAAGCGAATGGCTGCAGCTGTTAAGTTGGCAGCACCGTTGTAAAGTGAGTCTGGCTTCCCTTTTGACTTGGCTCCTCAGAAGTTTGTAAAAAGGGGATCTTATGATTCCCCCTCCCCAAGACACTGCAACCGTCCTAAGGACACGCCAGTTTCCGAGCCTCTGAATTTTGATCACGTGACCCTGGGGATGGCTGCATCGGTCCTTAAGGGTGAAAAACGGTCCTTAA
>NC_138209.1:77769380-77899380 GCF_964194415.1 Vipera berus | reverse complement strand
TGTAAACTTAAGTGGAGGAAAATGCATCGATCGATGGGAGTTTAACTCTGCAGAGTTTTAAACGGTAGAGAGCAGATCCGACCTTGAAATTGGACGTTCTAGGGCAAGGGGTCTTCAAACTTGGCCCTTTCATGACTTGTGGACTTCAGCTCCCAGAATTCCTCAGCCAGGCACGTGTGCCTGGCTGAGGAATTCTGGGAGTTGAAGTCCACAAGTCATGAAAGGGCCAGGTTTGAAGGCCCCTGCTCTAGGATCTTAAGATGGCTCAAACTACACCCTCTCTACTTTTCACATTACATCTATGCCTTTTCTGAATTAAAGGGGTTAGCTAAGATGCTGAGTCTGCTAAAACCTACTAGTAAAATTAACAGGGATAATAGTAGTAAGGGTAATGGTGATTTTTTTTTTAACCAAAAAAGAAAAATGGAGGATACTAGTCAAGAGGTGAAACTGCTGCAGATCTTTCCGTGCTCCTCCTAATTGATGCGATGCCACAGGTTGTAAAGTTGGGACTCCACTTGAGGGCGTGCGGTTTGTCCTTGTCGTACGAAATCCTTCTCTGCTGATTTTTGGAATGAATATTTACACTAGTGGGAAAAAGGTAACCGTGACTTCGACCCAGCCAGAGGTCCTGGAGGAAGACAAACCAGCTTTGCAGTCTGAGGAAGAAGGCAGAGCGAAAATCCTTGAGACCTGGAGTCACGAGCTGGCTAAGAAACCAATCCAGGCTAGTCCGTCTCAGCCAGTCTTTCCGTCTATCACCCCAAAAGATAAAGAGATCTGGGATCGACTAAAAGTTTCAGGGGAGACGAGGTACGTTGACATACAGAGGAAGAGAATGTCACTGACTAAATAATGTTTACTGACTAAATAATGAGACTATGCAAGTAGAGCCTTGGTGGAGCAGTGGGCTGATGCCTCCTTAAGTAACACCAGCTGCCTGCAATTAGTGCAGGTTCGAGTCCCACCAGGCTCAAGGTTGACTCAGCCTTCCATCCTTCCGAGGTAGGTCAAATGAGGACCCAGATTGTTGGGGGCAATTAAGCTGACTTTGTAATAATGCCGCTTGGGGGGGGTGTGTGAAAGCCCTAATAAGCAGGCATATCCATAGAATGAAGGCTACTGCTAAGCTTGTAAGCCGCCCTGAGTCTTCAGAGAAGGGCGGGATATAAATGGAATTTAAATAAATAAATAAATAAATAAATAAATAAATAAATAAATAAATATTTGTAGCTCGAGGTGGACCCGCGGGGCCCTTGGTGCTCTCTGAGTTTGGTGGTTTTCTTGGAGACGTTTCGTGACCCAACTAAGTAACGTCATCAGTGCTAGAAGGGAGGGGGGGTTTGGGGCAGCTATCTGATGCACAATCTAGCCTTGGTGATGTTATCTAGTTGGGTCATCAAACCTTTGCAAGAAAACAACCGAGAGCGAGAGCATCAAGGACACCCCCGTTCTCCTCCTCCCCTCCACAAAGCCCACTTCCTGCTAGCGCTGATGACGTTACCTAGTTGGGTCGTGAAACGTCTGCGAGAAAACAACCAAGTTCAGAGACCACCAAGGACCCCACAGTCCTCCTCCCCTTCCTCCTCCTCCCCTCCACAAACCCCACTTCCTGCTAGCGCTGATGACGTTACCTAGTTGGGTCGTGAAACGTCTGCGAGAAAACAACCCGGTTCAGAGAGCCCCAGGGACACCCCACAACACTTATCGTTTTGTCAAAAAAGAAAAAAAAATATGAAGCTGAGCAATACGTGCCTTTTCCGTGTGTGCCAAGAGCATCAACTCCGCCTGCGGACCGTCCTGAAATACAAAAAAAAGTAACCCATCTTTCAAAACAGACCATCTTCTGCCGATGTCTATGTGTACAAATTAGTCCTCGGCTTACAACGGCCCCTTTAGGGACCGTTCAAAGTCGCAACGGCACTGAAAAAAAAATGACTCGGGACCGAAAATAGTGTTTTTCACACTTACGACCACTGCGGCAGCCCCAGGGTCACGTGATCAAAATCCAGAGGCTCGGCAACTGGCAAGTACCTGTGACGGTTGCAGTCATCCCCTTTTGTGACCTTCTGACAAGCAAAGTCAGTGGGGGAAGCCAGATTCACTTAACAACCGTGTTGCTAATTTAACAACTGCAGTGATTCGGTTAACAGACGTGGCAGGAACAGTCATAACATGAGGGCTGATCCTTCTATAAGCTCTCAGGGAAATTTCCCTAGAGATTCTCCATCATCCAGGTCAGGGCTGTCCCAGAGGGGCTTTTTTCAGGAGGCAACTGGACTTTCTGATTTTTTCTCTGAAGACCTTTCGCTTCTCATCCCAGAAGCTTCTTCAGCTCTGACCGGATGGTGAGGGAATGGAAGGATTTATACTCCTTGCAGAGAGCTGGTCATTTGCCTCCTTTTGGAGAGTCGTTGAGGCCCCTTGGAGGTTCACCCGAGTGGTGCAAATGGGTGTGGAGCCTTCTTGGAACTGCTGAAAGGACTCTGTTGTAGACTGGAGATAGAGGATGCCCTATCCCTCCCCCTCTTTTGAGGGAGGGCCGTTCAATCTGTACATTGGGGAAACAAAACAACCACTTTATAAACGCATGGCACAACCAGAGGAGAACAAACCCACCAGGACAAGATTCAGCAGCCCGTCTGCATTTAAAAGACCAAGGCCGCTCTTTCGAAGACAGCAAAGTCCACATTTTGGACAGAGAGGACCAAATTTATTTATTTATTTATTTATTTTATTGCATTTATATACCGCCCTTTCCCTGAGGACTCAGGGCGGTTTACAGGGAGTTAAAAATCAAGCATACAAAAGTTAAAAACCAATTTAAAAATATTAAATCAACCCTGTATTATTAAAAACCCCAATTAAAATAATTTTCTCCTCAGCCTGGGCCCGAGAGCTCAAAGAGCCAGGTCTTCAGGCCCCGGCGGAATGATCGGAGGTCGGGGGCAGTCCTCAACTCCACCGGCAGCTGGTTCCAGAGGGCAGGCGTCCCCACTGAGAAGGCCCTATCCCTGGGTGTCACCCGCCGGCAATCTCTTACCGGCAGAACCCTGAGCAGACCCTCCCTGTGGGAGCGCACTGGGCGAAGGGCGTTTGATGCCGGCAGCAGTTGTTCCCTCAAATACCCCGGACCCTCGCCATTTAGGGCTTTATAGGTCATCACCAGCACCTTGAATTTCACCCGGAGGGCAACCGGAAGCCAATGCAGCTCGCGGAGTAGAGGTGTTACGTGGGAGTATCGGGAGACCCCCATCACGACTCGCGCGGCCGCATTCTGCACCAGCTGAAGCCTCCGGGTGGTCCTCAAGGGCAGCCCCATGTAGAGAGCGTTACAGTAGTCCAAACGGGAGGTCACGAGTGCATGAGTAACTGTGCGTAGGGCGTCTCGGTCCAGATAGGGACGCAACTGGCGCACCAGGCGAACCTGTGCAAAAGCCCCCCTGGTCACGGCTCCTATGTGATCTTCAAAATTGAGCCGTGAATCCAGGAGGACGCCCAAGTTGCGAGCCCTATCGATGGGGGGTAACACCTCACCCCCCATCGTTAGAGGTGGAATAAATAAATGGTTTGAAAGAGGAGCAAAAGAGACCATCGAAGTCAAAAACAGAACAGAGATGGAGGGATACAACATCCTCTATCTCCAGTCTACCACACAGTCCTTTCAGCAGTTCCAAGAAGGCTCCACACCCATTTGCACCACTCAGGTGACCCCGAGGGCACAGATAAACTTCCAGGTGGCCTTAACGACTCTCCAAAAGGATGCAAATGACCAGCTGTCTGCAAGGAGTATAAATCCTTCCATTCCTCCACCATCCAGTCAGAAGCTGAGGAAGCTTCTGGGATGAGAAGCGAAACGTCTTCAAAGGAAAAACAAGAAAGGCCAGTTGCCTCCTGAAAAAAAGCACCTTTGGGATTTTTACTGGTCTGTTAGTCCTATTTCTTCTTTGATGGACAACTCAAGCCCTGATGTTCTACCAATACACACACATACACACAGTTGCAGCCAGCAGTTGGACACATCCCTATGCTTTAGATTCCAAGAAGCATGATGTAATAATACATTTTAGGAACAGAACTGTCGCAGGTTTGGGCCACAAGGCAAATAGGTCCAGACTGTGGGATCCTTGGGGCTCTCTGAACTTGGTTGTTTTCTTGCAGATGTTGTGTTTACCCAACTAGGTAGCCTCATCTGTGCTCCAGCGGAGTAGGTTTGCTCTGAGGAGGTTACCTAGTTTGGGTCATGAAACCTCTGCAAGAAAACCACCAAGCTCAGAAGGCAACCAGGAGCCCACAGTTCAACTCTGAGCTACAAATATTCTTTTCGATCAATATCTGGACCATCATTTCTTTAGCCATGGTTTCTAAATATGCCACAATTGCCTGGGCTCATTCATACACTCAACTCAACCCCTCACTATGATCTGCTGTGCCTTCTGCAACCAGCCTTTGCTTCCTTAAGGCTAACGTACTTCTCCTCCACAATCTCTCGATAGGAAATATATATATATATATATTTTCCCCCATGTGGCTAAAGATAGCCTCCTGGTCCACCTTCAAGGCCTTTTCCATCCTTTTCTGGTCACCTCTGTATAGGAAAATCCCTGACTCTTTAAGATTGTAGCCCTGTAAAGACACACTTTCCTCTTTCTTCAGATGTCTAGACCTCAAGCTTCTCACATTCTGGCACCCCCGTTCAGGAAGCAGCTGTTACAACAGGCCTTGTTCTGCCCAGCTTTGCTTGGGAAGATGTCGGAAGCAATTTGGGCTAGACGATAGCGTTTTTACTATCGAGTGTAGCGGAAGGACTGCGGGCACAATCTCACTTTTGACAAGCCGTCCTCCCAAAAGCCATTTGTAAACTAGACTCTCCAGATTTCCATTCTGCCTTCCGCTGGAATCGAATAAGCTGCTATTCTTGGAACTATCTGTCATTTTCTGACTGGGGAGGTGTTTTTTTTTAATTATTACTAAACTTCTCAGCGTTATTTGTTTCCTTTAAATCAGTTTTTCCAATCTCCCACGTCCAGATACTCCTTTAATGTTACTTTTTTTTCCTCTCCCATTGATTGGGGTTGTTGTTGTTTTTTTGCCTTTTCATTCAAACTTCCTTTGGCCTCTCTTTGTATGCTTTCCATTTTTATTTTTGTGCGAGAAAGAGGAGGAACTCAAAAAAAAATACTTAGGAAGTCCCAAAGGTGCTTTTTTTTTCTATACAAAAGGCAACTGGATTTTATTGAAAAAATTTTATGAAAACATTTCACTTCTCATCCAAGAAGCTTCTTCACTCAAGAACTTGCCTTTTGAAAAAGCATCTTTGGGACGAAATGACGATGGGAAACGGAGCTTTCCGTTCACGATCAAGTGTGATTCTTGCAAATCATTTACGCCAGTACTTGCTCAATGAACGTACCTGATTCCATTCTCCATCTCTCCGTCTCTCCTAAAATTTTTAATCCTCCTCCTTGTAAAAGGACTTTGCAGCAAAGCTGCTACAGGCTTACGCGTCCCCTGGTTTCAAGTCCTCATCGGCTGAGATGTCAACCTTTGTCCTCTTGAAATGTTTCCTGAATTATCAATGATATCAGGGTAAGACAAAATCTTGCATGTTGATGATAGAGAACACATTTTGGAAAACCAGTCTGGGTGACAGGATGTGACCTGCAGGTTGCCTAGTGTGCGCAATTTCTAGGAGCATAACAAAGAACCACTTATGCACGCTGTGGATAGATTTAGAAAGGTGGGGGTGTAAATAAGTTATTTGATCTTTGCAAGCGATAACTAAAGACAAGTTTCTGGAAATAAGGGAGCAATTACACAACATGAAGAAAATATCATATTTTCACCCTAACACTAACGTTACCAGGCCTTACCATGTAAATACTTCTTGTTAGTTGCGAAGTCGTGTCCGACCCATCGCGACCCCATGGACAACGTTCCTCCAGGCCTTCCTGTCCTCTACCATCTTCTGGAGTCCATTTAGGCTCACACCTACCGCTTCAGGGACTCCATCCAGCCACCTCATTCTCTCTCGTCCCTTTCTTCTCTTGCCCTCAACCTTTCCCAGCATGAGGCTCTTCTCCAGGGAGTCCTTCCTTCTCATTAGGTGGCCAGAGTATTGGAGTTTCAGCTTCAAGATCTGGCCTTCCAAAGAGCAGTCAGGATTGATCTCCTCTAGGACTGACCGGTTTGATCACCTTGCAGTCCAAGGGACTCACAGGAGTCTTCTCCAGCACCAGAGTTCAAAGGCCTCAATTCTTTGGCGCTCAGCCTTTCTTATGGTCCAACTTTCACTGCCATACATTGCAGCTGGGAAGACCATAGCCTTGACTATACACACTTTTGTTGACAGGGTGATGTCTCTGCTTTTTAGTGTGCTGTCTAGATTTGCCATGGCTTTCCTCCCCAGGAGCAAGCGTCTTTTAATTTCTTGGCTACAGTCCCCATCTGCAGTGATCTTGGAGTCCAGGAAAATAAAATCTGTCACTACCTCCATTTCTTCCCCATCTATTTGCCAGATGTAAATACTAACAGGTATTTAAATCTTCCCATCCTTGCTGGTACATCTTAAAAGTTCTACCTTGCTTTTTAAAAAGGAAAAAAAAGAAAAAGAAAATATCCTACTCCCGTTGAACTGTAATGCTCAGGGGGATGTGGCTGAAGTATTTTGCTTCCAGTGCAAAAGAAAGGAACATGGGAAAAGTTAAAACAGGTTGGCAAGGTCACTATCCCCATGTGTGTTGCAAAAAATAGATGCTTCCTTAATATAAATCCTTTGGCTGGTTAACTCTTGAACATTTATCGTGACTCGTATTCACCGTTGGTCTTCAACGTTCTAGACAAAACATTCAGCGTGCCAAATTAGGAGATGCAAGCCCCTTACTCAATATCCCAAAAACATAGCACACTTTTGATTCTCGATTAAAAGTGTTATTCTTGAATCCTGTTGTTCAATTACATCCCGTCTGTAATCCAAATCAAGAAGTGAAAGCAACCTCTGAAATTATAAGAGATGTTGGCTTGAGAAAGTCCAACGGGTTCATTTCCTTCCAATATAATTCAATAGTCCTCTTTCTAAATCGAGGAAGGATGGAAAACCAGAGAAAATATAAAAATAAAGTGGTCCTAAGGTGTTATGTCTGGTTTAATGAAGAGAAGGACTAGGTGTGACACAATAGTAGTCTTCCAATACCTCAGGGGCTGCCCCAAAGAAGAGGGAGTCAAGCTCTTCTCCAAAGCATCCGAAGGCAGGATAAGAAGCCACGGATGGAAACTCATCAAGGAGAGAAGCAACCTGGAACTAAGGAGAAACTTCCTGACAGTGAGAACAATTAACCAGTGGAAGAATTTGCCTTCAGAAGCTAATAACTGATAACGTAGGAAGATAAAACTCAGGAGCCTTATTATTATTGTCTGTCACATTGATTTTCTCAAATGTTATATCATTTCTCTATCTGTCCCATCTATTCACTGAAATGGCGTAGTGCATCTTTGACGATGGTCTATAACTGCAATAAAATCGATGGATTATTTGATCAACCATAAGAGGTGATGGCCAGATTATCTTGATAGATTTCACATTGTGACGTCCATTTGGCGAGACTCTCTCTCTCTCTCTCTCTCTCTCTCTCTCTCTCTCTCTCTCTCTCTCTCTGTGTGTGTGTGTGTGTGTGTGTGTGTGTGTGTGTGTGTGTGTCTTTTTTTTAGGGTTCAAAATTTTATTAATGTATCAAAGCATAAAATACAAAACTATACAGAGAAATGAAAATAAAAGTAACATAAGGGGAGGAAAAATGGGAAGAGATAAAAATGCAGAGTAGAGGGGAAAAGGCATTGACTTCCCACTCCTTTTGGTGCAGTAGAATAAAGTAAAGTAACAACCTAAAACCTCAACTTTTTACTTTTATATAATAATACATACTAGAACACCAAGCCTATCTAATCAGTAAAACCCAAAATCAAAGTTTCATCCCCCCCCCCCCACACACACACCTCAAAGCACAAAGTCCAGAAGCGGTTTCCAAGTAGAAACAAAATTAATTGTCTTCATTTCTTTAATCAAAGCAATCAACTCAGCCAATTTAGTCCCTTGACGAGGTTCTCTGTGCTCTTTATTCCAAAATATTTGTGTGGGTTTGTTTTTTTTGACAATATCCATGTGCTTTCTCTCATTACTGGCAGAACCGTACAAAATTTCAATCCTCTCTTGAAAGCAATCGGTTAAATGAACACCCTGTTTTTCATTCAGGAAACGTTTGAAGTGTATATCTTAAAAGTGGTCCACGCTGTTGCGTCGTCGTTTTTCTCTCTCTCTCTCTCTCTCTTTTCCTGGGTGAGTTAGAAAGCAAAGTATTCACATTTGCTAAGCTTCCCATTGTGGGTGCAGATCTGCTTTTGATGCTCCTGTTAAGAAGCTCTTGATGTTCCTTATGAGAGATAAGGTGGTTAAGTCAAAGTTTCTCCTTTGCCTTTCCATGTGGTCCTCATTATTTCTCCTCCTCTCTCTCTCTCCTGCTCTCCTGCGGTAGTGAAATAATACTGACCAATTCAGAGGAGTGTAATTCCCCAGTCCAGGATGCTCGCACTGATACCCAGAGGCAACAACCTAGCGGTCTGGATGAATGGCGTGAAGATAGCGAAGAAGAATCGGATGACCGCTTCCCAGACCTTGAAAGAGATGATATGATGGTTAGAAGATTCGGGACTTTTCCGAAAGCGATTAGTTCCCTTCTTCCAGCTAACCAATTAGCGATTTGTAATTCTCCATCGCATTGCCCAAGAAAAGTGGCTGGCCAGAGTGAGCCGAAACGTCGGCAGAAAGCATCAAAAACAGAAAGGTTACTGTGAGCGTCTTGTGCCTGTTTTTGCATGGAAGGTTTTGTTGAGGGTTTTGTGTTCTATCCCTTAAGCAGAAAGGATGAAATGAAACGAGGGGCGGCCAATCAAAATGAACCAGTTGCCGTACTATTCCAGCAGAAGATAATTGGTACGGTAAAAAAAGTTTACTAATACAAGAGACGTACGGAAAAGTGATCACGTGTCATTGAGTTTTCCCAAAGCTTTACGCCAGCAGCCAAGGGAAAACGTCATTTGTGTTTGTATTTATTGGCTTGTTGTGTTCCGCAGAAGCTCAAAAGAAAGAGGGACTTGTCGCTAGTATCATTTTAATCTGTTTGGGTTTAGCATTGTAACTTCATTTCTCCAAAGAACTTTTGCAGGGCTGCTGTAGCTGCTAACCATAGAGTAGAATATCTTTGTTGTCATTGCGTAACTCACAATGAAATCAAGCTCGCATAATGAATGTCGTTCTGATTTGTACATGTGTGTGCTTATTTACTTGTTTATTACACTGGGGGTTGCCTAAAAGGAATTTGGTGCACCCTATCTTGCATTTAAGGGACGCGGTGGCTCAGTGGGTTAGGACGCTGAGTTTGTCGATCAGATGGTCGGCAGTTTGGCAGGTTGAATCCCGAGTGCCGCGTAACAGAGTGAGCGCCTGTTACTCGTCCCAGCTTCTGCCAACCTAGCAGTTCGAAAGCACGTAAAAAATGCAAGTAGAAAAATAGGAACCACTACGGTGGGAAGGTAACAGTGTTCCGTGAGCCTTTGGCGTCTTTGCCGGCCACATGACCACGGAGGCGTCCTCGGACAAGCGCTGGCTCTTCAGCTTTGAAACAGAGATGAGCACCGGCCCCTAGAGTTGGAAACGACTAGCACACATGTGCGGGGGAACCTTTACCTTTACCTTTATCTTGCATTTGCAAAAAGCTTAAAACACATGGACTCCCTAAGATAAAACATGCTCAACGTTAGTGCCCTATAAGCATCACGCATTCTAAATCTGTTCTAGACTTCCGGTTGTGACGTCACGGCGACATGGATGCAGGGAAACAGGGCTCTGTTTCCCACGCCCGAATTCTACCTGTTCCTCAGGTTTTAAAACAGACTCCAGGTCATCCTCAATTTACAGCCATTCATTTAGTGACCATTCAAAGTTACAGCGGTGCTAAAAAGTGACACATGGCTGTTTTTTCACATTTAGCGACTGTTGCAGCATTCCTGCAGTCACACGATCCAAATCTGGCTGCTCAACAATGGGCGTTTCCTTACGATAGCGTCCCAGTGTTGGGTGATTTGTAACCTTCCCAAAAGGCTTCCAACTAGCAAAGTCAACAGGGGAAAATAGATTCGCTTAAAGACCGCACAAGTCACTTAACAACGGCAGTGATTCGCTTAACCACTGTGGTCATAAACTGGGGGGGAAAAACTGGCCTCGCTTAGCGTTGGAAATTGGGATTGTAAGACAGGCACTGTCTGTGTTGCATGCCATTCTGTAGGATCAGCCTTGGTCTTCTGCTAGAATAACACTGCTCACGATTGCTTTGACAGAAATGTCTCATTGCTTTGCGTGACTCCACCTGGTCACGGAGCACCTTCATTTATATCAAAAGATCAAAATGAGCAGAAAAGGGATCCAGAGCGTGAGAAGGTGGGATTTCAGAATCCAGAGAAAGGTGATGTTACGGTGAGAAGAACTGAAGGTCTTTCAAAGCAGGCTGAATCATGCGTCAGTCAGTTGATTCCTCTTCATTTCTCCAAGCAACACAACAGGGAGGAAGAGTTTATAAGGACTGGACAACAAGCGAAGAGGTCAGACACTTATTTTGGGGTCCCCCACCCCCTCTTCCCCATCTATTCATGCAGAACAAGGCTTCTCTTTGCAGAAAGCATGCCTTCGCTTTCTTTAATTAAACCAACACTGCATTGTCTTGCAATGTCT
Source organism: Vipera berus (assembly GCF_964194415.1). NCBI lineage: Eukaryota > Metazoa > Chordata > Lepidosauria > Squamata > Viperidae > Vipera > Vipera berus. The sequence goes on along the minus strand of NC_138209.1, from coordinate 77,888,600 downwards.
GGCAAACAAGAATTACTAAAAAAAAAAGGAGCCTATTTGTAGCTCAGGTTGAAACGAGGCATTCTCAATTATCTCTGAGCTTGGTGACTTTCTGGCAGACATTTCGTGACCCAACTAGGTAACATCATCAGTACTAGAACAGAGTGGCGTTTGCAGAGAGGAGGAGGAGGAGGGGGAGGAGGAGGAGGACTGCAGGGTCCTTGGTCCATGAGTCATAAAAGAGCTGAGGTTGCCTACCCCTGACCTAGAAGTAATTCTTGTTTTTGGTGCTCTCTGAGCTTGGTTGTTTTCTTGCAGATGTTTTATGACCCAACTAGGTAACATCAGTGCTAGAACAGAGTGGGGTTTCTTCTGGTGCTCCCTTCTAGCACTGATGATGTTACCTACTTGGGTCATGAAACATCTGCAAGTAAACAACCAAGCTCAGAGAGCACCAAAAACAAGAATTACTTCTAGGTCAGGGGTAGGCAACCTCGGCTCTTTTATGCCTCATGGACTTCAACATAGCATAGCTGACTCAGGAATTCTGGGAGTTGAAGTCCATGAGTCATAAAAGAGCCGAGGTTGCCTACCCCTGTTCTAGGTGATAGTAGACTTTGAAGGCTGTCCACAAAGTTGGTTTTTCTTTTTACATTTAGCCCGGCTTTCCTTCTCTCACCCAGCCCACTTGTTATATTATAATCCTGGGCTTGAGGAGGTCTGTGGTTTGCACGAAACTCTGTTCGTCTAGAATGCTGCGTGTGTCCCACGAAATGCATCTGAATAGTTATGACTTGGGCATAACAAAGACAAAAGATTTGTTTTTACCAAATGTAAACAGATGTGCACTGAATAACTTTAAAAGAAATGTAATTATCCTGCCCATCTGAAGATAAGCTCAAAGCACTGCATATTTCGCCCGTTGTAGTGTGTCAATATTTGTCCAAAATCAGGGAATCAGCTTTATGGTTGAATGGGATTTCAGTCCAGCACTTGATCCGTTGAAACATACTAGATATCCGGGACAGAAAATGACAGCATAAGTTTGGTCTTCTGGAGAGAGCAGCATCTGCTGACTTAGTAGATCAGAAATAATCAAAATAAAAGACTTTCCCCATTCCACACGGTGTGATGGATGGAAGTTCAACAGACTTTAAACTGGAGAAGAGATCCATTTGTCTCCGACTAGCTCAGCGGTGCTGCCTCTTGGGAAGAAGGCAGAGAAGAGCAACAAAGATGATCAGGGGACTGGAGGCTAAAACACATGAAGAACGGTTGCTGGAATTGGGTAGGTCTAGTCTAGAGAAAAGAAGGACTAGGGGTGACATGATAGCAGCGTTCCAGTATCTCAGGGGCTGCCCCAAAGAAGAGGCAGTCAAGCTATTCTCCAAAGCACCTGAGGACAGGAGAAGAAGCAACGGATGGAAACTAACCAAGGAGAGAAGCAACCTAGAACTTTCCCAATAGTTAGAACAATTAACCAGTGGAACAACCTGCCGCTAGAAGTGGTGAATGCTCCAACACTGGAAGTTTTTAAGAAGAGACTGGACTACTGTTTGTCTGAAATGGTCTGGGATTTCCCGCCTGAGCAGGGGGTTGGACTGGAAGACCTCCAAGGTCCCTTCCAACTCCGTTATTCTGCATCCTTGGCAACCTTCTGCCGGTCAATTACATCAAGGATATAAGTAAATTGTTCCAGGACAAATCGCTGGAAACAATAATGCCTGCCATGGCCCAGGTTTCTTACAATCTGTTAAAGGGGATGCAAAGCAACAAAATTGATAGGGAAAATGGAGGTGCAGATGGAATCCACTGATGTAGCAATTGTTCGTTTACTCCTGTTTTTATCTTTGGCTGACAGGAATCTTTTCCTTTTTTTCCTGTGCCATTTATGGTCTCAGTGATCCGGTGGCCACCCATAATGTAGCCATCCCCAAAAAGTATTCCTTTCATTAAAGCCAACGTACAATTTGTTGGTGCCGGTCTCCTGTAAAAAAAAACAACAACCAATTCACAGACTGGATAGGTGTGTCTGTTCTGCCTGGGTGGCGCTCACAAGTACAATCACTGAAAAATACAGTGCTTTTGTGATTTTGAGATAGATAGATAGATAGATAGATAGATAGATAGATAGATAGATAGATAGATAGATAGATACACAGATACACAGATACACAGATACACAGATACACAGATAGATAGAGATAAATGATGAATAGATAGATGAGAGAGATAGATACACAGATAGAGATAAATGTTGAATAGAGAGAGAGAGAATGGAGAGAGAGAGAGAGAGAGAGAGAGAGAGAGAGAGATACACAGATAGATAGAGATAAATGATGAATAGATAGATAGATAGATAGATAGATAGATAGATAGATAGATAGATAGACAGACAGACAGACAGACAGATACACAGATAGAGATAAATGATGAATAGATAGATGAGAGAGACAGACAGATCCACAGAGAGATAAATGATGAATAGAGAGATAGAGAGATAATGGAGATAGATAGATAGATAGATAGATAGATAGATAGATAGATAGATAGATAGATAGATAGATAGATAGAAAGATAGACAGACAGATAGAGATAAATGATGAATAGATAGATGAGAGAGACAGACAGATCCACAGAGAGATAAATGATGAATAGAGAGATAGAGAGATAATGGAGATAGATGATAGATAGATAGATAGATAGATAGATAGATAGATAGATAGATAGATAGATATAGATAGACAGATACACAGATAGATAGAGATAAATGATGAATAGAGAGAGAGAGAGAGAGAGAGAATGGAGATAGATAGATAGATAGATAGATAGATAGATAGATAGATAGATAGAAAGATAGATAGATAGATAGATATTAATTTTTTATAATCACAAGTGCTTGATATTTTGTCAGCAACATATTGTCTGGGTTTCAATGCCTAGTTTAATAATACCTATTTTTCTAGCCAACGATAAAAGGTACCCCGTGTTCTAAAATAAGCTTGAGTCTTCTTTCTCTTTCATTTTCAATGTCAATCTATCCATTTCTACACACTTTTAAGATTTTTTTTAATGAACTCTTCCTCCGTTGGTAAATCTTCATTTTTCCAACATTGAGCGAATACAATTCTTGCTGCAGTTAATGTGTGTAAACTTAAATATGTACACTCTTTCTCATAATTTCCTACAATTGTGCCTAACAAAAATAATTCTGGCTTAAACTCTCTCGTTTTGCTTTGTTTTTTAATGCATGCTCTGCGACATAATCTCAGCCCTTGGCCCCGTGGGTTGGAGATTGAAAGATCCGTGCTGTGTCCCCACTGCCAACTAAAACCGACTCTTTTTTTAGCGTCCTTGCGACGGATTCGGTAAGAGCTGAATCGTTTTGTGCAGAGATCGCGCAAAGCATTGCAATGCAGCCCGAGTACACACTGGAACACCGCAGGCATAGTGTGGCAGGCTTAGCACCAGAGGATGAACTTTCCGTTGTTGACAAGGATATCTCGGACCCCAACGTAATCCAGCCAGAGATGCAGAAACGTCTCGAAATCAGTAGCCAACAACTGGCGACACGAGACGCTGACCCTTTGCAAACGTGAGCCGTTGTCCAATTCGGACGTTGCATCCTAACGTCCATATAAAAGTGTGTGGTGCAGGCTGCCTGGTGTGTGGGGTTGTGTATTAACACGCATGTAGGCTGCCAATGAGACTTTGTTGTTAACAAATCTACGCCAGGCCCGGCAATTGGGCTGGGAGAACAGTGGTTCAAGAAAACGGATAATATTCTCGAGAAATTCGGTGTAAACGTAAGTCGCTGGGATTTTTCTCTGGAGATCTGCTAATTGCAGCTTATAAATTGTATAATCTTGCAGAAATACAACACGGTACTTTCACTTGCAGGATCCCGAAGCGCTACACAGGGTAAAAGTTGTTGATCCCTGTGCACATTAATTATCACAATAGGACAAATGTAGTAACTGCATGGGTGGCTGATCTGAACAACACAGGTAGTCCTCGATTCTTCAACAATTCTTTTAGTGACCATTCAAAGTTACAACGGCAATGAAAAAAGCGATGTAAGACCATTTTTCACACTTAACGACCATTGTAACTTCCCCGTGGTCACGTGATTGACATTCAGACTTGGCAACTGACTCGTGTTTACGACGGTCGCCATGTCCCCGGGGGGGGGGGGAAAGCCAGATTCATTTAACGACCATGTTGCTAATTTAACCACTGCAGGGATTCATTTAGCAACCGTGGCAAGAAAGGCCATAAAAACGAGAGCAAATTCACTCGACAAATGTTTCGCTTAGCAGCAGAAATGTCGGCCTCCACGTACGTCGAGGACTACCTGTATATTATTATTATTATTGCTGTTATTTTCTCAGCTGATCTATTAGGAACTGCTTTCTGCCTTCACTTTCACGGTGTGGCTTGCTAACAGGATAATTCCGAATTCTAAACATTTGGGTTTATTAAAAAAAAACACTGCTTAAAAAAAAATAACGTTCTACGGAGTGGGAGAATAAAGTTCTATTTCGTGCGTATTTTTCTGACATGTTAATGCTCTCCTGCCTTTTTAAGCTTCTGTTTCAGAGGAAAACCGATCATTTTTCACTGCAGCCAATGCGTTTGAATCCTTCGTTACCGTCCTGGCCCAGTTTCTCTAATTTTATATTTGATTTTATAGATCCGGCTGCCGAACCCCTGTGTCTGATGATGCAGAGTAAGTTGTCGTGTGTGCCCTTTGGGTACCTTAAAACCACTCAAGCTGCATGCTCTCTGTACTTACTACTAATTTAAAATGCAGCTGATTCCCTTCGATTCTCCTGCTTTCCTTGTCCTTCAGCAGCGCTTTTAACATATATGTTGGCTGTGGCATTAAAGCCCTAACTTTCCCAAAAAAAAGCAGCAAAGCATGCAATGGCTGGAAAAATCAAACATTTGCTAATTCACCATGTGATTGTTTTTAAGCTCTGTGGGGCCCGGGATGATTAAAAGGAACTAGAATTCTTACACTGAAGATGTAGCCTTCAAACCTATGAATTTTCTCCTGCTAATAAGACCGGTTCCTTAAAAAGAATTATTATTTTTTTCTTAAAGCAGTTTAGCTCCGTCCTGTAGCCAAACCCCAAATCGTTTTATAGAGACAGAAACATTTTTGTGCTTTTCCACATCAAAGCGACTGATAATGCTTACACATTTTTGCATCGGAATCACATTTTTAAAATAACTTTTTTTCCCCCCTGAACTAGGACGTTAAATAAATAAACGTGGCAGATATCTGTGCCGACTGGAAGCAGGAAAATGATAACCATCCTTTAATCTGTCTCCAAAATCTCTCTCTCTCTCTCTCTCTTTTTAATTGAAACCATTCTTAATTTTGTTAATGGCCTCTATTCCAATTTTGCGCTGAGTTTAATGGACATATATTAATGCTGACTTTGAGATGCGATATGTCAGCAAAATATGCTTGCAGATCTGTAATACTCATAAGAGCTTATTAGAGATAACCAGCCATTTTTTTTCAAATAAATCCAGTGATTTAAAAAGTCTACCATCTGACATAATGAATTGTAGTATACGTGACCAAGAATTCAACTGAAATAAAACTTTTCTTTAAAGTGACCCAAATTAGAGGCCACCTTTTCACATTCTGCTTTCCAGATACTATACTGCAAATAGTCCACAACACAGAACAGTTCATTTCGTGGCTGTTCAAAGTTACAACGGCGCTGAAAAAAGTTATGACCATTTTACACACTTACGACCGTCGCAGCATTTAGTTTTTTTTAAAAAAGTGATGCCGTTATATATTTTGCGGAGCTGAAATTTGGCTCGACGAAAAGGTGGAGGAATTGCTTCTCTCGTTTGTAACCCCATCCTTATTTATTTCTTAATGTCTTTATGTATCCTGTTTGTGTGACTGTTAATTGATATGTACCACTCCAGTCATTACTGTATAAATTAATCAATTGAATTCCTTATGCAGGTGACATATAAATTGTTCAGAGAAAAAAACCCCAATCTTTATTGAATATGGATGCTTAACAGGTATTTTTTTAAGGGGGGGGTCTGTAGATCTGGCTTCCTCTTTAAAGTGGTGTAGGTGTTTTTATTTATTTAATAACGTCTTTAAATAGGAGAGGGACGCGGTGGCTCAGTGGATTAGGACGCTGAGCTTGTCGATCAGAAGGTCGGCAGTTTGGCGGGTCGAATCCCGAGTGCCGCGTAGCAGAGTGAGCGCCTGTTACTCGTCCCAGCTTCTGCCAACCTAGCAGTTCGAAAGCACGTAAAAATGCAAGTAGATGAATAAGGACCACTACGGTGGGAAGGTAACAGCGCTCCGTGCGCCTTTGGCGTCTAGTCATGCCGGCCACATAACCACAGAGACGTCCTCGGACAAGCGCTGGCTCTTCGGCTTTGAAACGGAGATGAGCACCGGCCCCTAGAGTTGGAAACGACTAGCACGCATGTGCGGGGGAACCTTTACCTTTTACCTTTTTTTAAATAGGAGAGAAGCAGTTAAGGATCTTGATATTAAATAGGTAACCAACAGGAAAGATTAGTGGGGGTGGTATTTTCGTGCAGCAGCAGCCCCTGCTAGTGTTTTGAATGGAAACTTCTCTGACCTCAGAGTCACCCTAACAAAAACATTTCGTTCAATATATTCCATCTCAGTATTATTTCTCTTCCTGCCTTCCCTCCATCAATAGACAGTAGGATTAAGGCAACAAAATGTTCTTCTAAATAATGCCGAAATACAGGTCCTGGGAACCTTAGCCATGTAGCAGATGACAGGTGGGAAGTGAGACCATCTATTCAGCAGAAGCCCATTTTCTTTGGAATATGAAATTTTGTCTTAAAGGAATAGAGCAGAACAGGACAGAATAGAATAGAATAGAATAGAATAGAATATTGCGAATAGAATAGAATAGAATTGAAATTAGAATAGAATAGAATAGAATAGAATAGAATAGAATAGAATAGAATAGAATAGAATAGAATAGAATAGAATAGAATAGAATAGAATAGAATAGACATTGGAATATAGAACAGAATAGAACAGAATTAGAATTAGAATAGAATAGAATTAGAATAGAATAGAATAGAATAGAATAGAATAGAATAGAATAGAATAGAATAGAATAGAATAGAATAGAATAGAATAGAATAGAATAGAATAGAATAGAATAGAATAGAGTTCTTTATGGGCCAAGTGTGATTGGACACTTAGAAAGTTAGGATCATGCTTGCAAGTGCTTAGCAACAATCTAGCAAAATAGATTGACATTCCACACAGTAATAAAATTATCTCCGCTTAGTGTTTGATCTATTTCACTAGAGCTGTCTCAGTTCGTATAAGGATTACCTAATGAAATTGATGTGCTTATAACATTAACCTGCATTTCTAGCAAAAAAAAAGGAATTCTGTCTATGTGTGCCAGTCCTGAAAACCAATCAGCTGCATACGGTGTCTTTGAGTTGTTCTACTCTGTGCTATCTTTGCAATGCCATCGTTTATCTTGCTTAACATTCATAACCAGCTTCGTAGCTTTATCGTGCAAGAGAAATTGTCATAGAATAGAAAAACTGTTCATTGTTTTATTATGTATGAACATGTCTCAGAGTTTTCCAGGATCTTATTCTTAACAAAATAACAAAAACGACCTTTGTGCATGTGCGTTCAATAGAGATGGCTACCTCAGCTTACTCCCTGTTGGCATTTTAACCTAAAACAGTAGCGATTTTGTTCTTCTCAACTGTCTCTATAGAGTTTCACTATATATAGTGGTCATTTCAAATATTTCCGAATTTGAGAGGTACATATATAATTCATGGTAGCTTTCTGAGAGAGTTTTTCAAACTTGCTACTTTGGGAGAATGCTGGTCACTGAAGATTGTTTTTTCCCCCTGAAATACAGTATATTCTGGGCTGAGAATGGGCTACATTTTTTGGGTCCTGAAGGAATAGGGACCATGTGGACAGGTCATCCCTATCGGTGGCTTCTAGGGGTTGTAGCCAACTAGGGCTTGTAGTCAATGCACTTAGAACACAACCCAGTTCCACATCCCAAAGTTGCTCTTCAAAAAACAACTGGACTTTCTTGATATATTTTTTTCCCTTGAAAACGTTTCCCTTCTGATCCAAGAACTGACTTCAATTCTTCAGCTTGGTCAGTTCTGAAGAAGCTTCTTGGATGAGAAACGAAATGTTTTCAAGGGGGAGGGGGAAAACCCGAAGAAAGTTGAGTTGTCTTTTGGAAAAGCACCTTTCATACAACCATGACCTGGATGAGTGAGAATCTCTCCATAGAGAATCCATCAGATCTCATTTTGGATAATCATTCAAGACTTCTTATTTTATTTTATTTATTTATTAATGGGACTTATATCCCGCCCTATCTCCCGAAGGACTCAGGGCGGCTAACAACAATAACATATAACAGACATTAAGATAAAATTAAATTAAAGTCATCTGTGCAATAAATTAAAATTAAAAATTAAAATAAATTAAAAGTTGTAAACATAATTAAAATGCCTGTCAGTCCAGGTCAGCCAGGTGGAAAAGGAGTGTTTTGAGGCTGCGGCGAAAGGACCGGAGATCTTGGGCCATCCTAAGCTCAGGGGGGAGCTGATTCCATAGGACTGGTGCTCCCACAGAGAAGGCCCTTCCCCTGGGGTTCGCCAGCCGACATTGTCTAGCCGACGGTACCCTGAGGAGGCCTTCTCTGTGTGAGCATACTGGGCGATGGGAATTCGTTCCCGGTAGCAGATGGTCCTGCAAGTATCTTGCAATAATACCTGGTGATGTGTGAAGTCAGAATCAAATTCCTTTCTCCTTCTTTCCCCTTTTTAAATACCAGTTTCACTACACCTCAGTTTGTAGTGTCAGGAAACTTTTAATACGTTGAAAACCAGAAATTCTGGCTTAAAGTCGGCTATTTATCAGGCCACTAAGCCACAGGGACTTAGCTGAACTAAGCTGGGTTCAACACTGCCTGCAGAGATCCAGGTTACCCCTGCAGAGGTGGAGAATTGATGGCACCACCAGTGAACGTTTAACTGAGGAGGGCCTCTACATTTATGAGTAAATCTTCAGTAAAGTTTGAAAATCACCGGTACAAGCAATGAGTTTTGACGTTTTTGAAACCCCAAAGAAGGGACAGTTGAGAAATTGAACAAGGCTGTCTATAGAGGATTGCGCCGAATTCATGCAATCACGTTGAGCACAAGAATCGCTTTGGACATGCTTCGGTTTGGCTTAAGCGGCCAACTTGCACGTACGTTCCTCTGCTTCTGAGCACTTCCACTTAAAGCAGGGGTGGGGAACCGTGGCCCTTTTACGACTTGTGGACTTCAACTCCCAGCTCAGGAATTCTGGGAGTTGAAGTCCACAAATCCTAAAAGGGCCACGGTTTCCCAGCCCTGGCCTAAGGATGTCTCTGATCCTTAGGTGTCTGGCTAAAGGCATCCTCAGCTAAGGAACTTCACAGCTTTCCACAGAAGCAGATGCATTATACTTTCTTCCAGCCCCCTCCTGTGGCTAAAATCTTCAAAGTCTGCTGTTGACAAGCGAATTCTTTCCTTTCAGGAGCCTGAGCATGTTCGACATGAGGTGTCCAGACGAGGGTGCTGTGAATCAACCTCACAGTAAAGCTCGCCATGAGAAGCTTCAGATCATTCATCACCAGCTGAAGGAAGACGAGGATCAGTGGCAAGACGTGAGTAGGGGGTCTGTAGAGATGTGGTGGTCAGATCTAGTTGCTATCATAGAGCTTTTGCTGACCACGTTTAAATGACAGGCATAATAATCAATAGAATCAAGATCTTAATGCCACTCTATAATGCTTTGATGAGGCCACAGTTGGAATATTGCGTTCAGTTTTGGTCGCCACAATCAAAAAAAGATGTTGAGATTCTAGAAAGAGTGCAGAGAAGAGCAACAAAGATGATTAGGGGACTGCTGGATAAAATGTGTGAAGAACGGTTGCTGCAATTGGGTATGTCTAGTCCAGAGGTAGGCAACCTTGGCTCTTTTATGACTCATGGACTTCAACTCCCAGAATTCCTCAGTCAGCTATGCTGACTGAGGAATTCTGGGAGTTGAAGTCCATGAGTCATAAAAGAGCCGAGGTTGCCTACCTCTGGTCTAGTCTAATGAAAAGAAGGACCAGGGGTGACGTGATAGCAGTCTTCCAATATTTGAAGGGCTGCCCCAAAGACGAGGGGATCAAGCTGTTCTCCAAAGCACCAGAAGGCAGGATAAGTAGCAACGGATGGAAACTCATCAAGGAGAGAAGCAACCTGGAACTAAGGAGAAATTTCCTGACGGTGAGAACAATTAACCAGTGGAACAGCTTTGCCTCCAGAAGTGATGAATGCTCCAACACTGGAAGTTTTTAAGAAGAGACTGGACAACCATTTGCCTGAAATGGTAAAGGGTTTCCTGCCTGAGCAGGGGGTTGGACTAGATGACCTCCAAGGTCCCTTCCAATTCTGTTGTTGTTGTTGTTGTTGTTGTTATATTACATTATATAATTAAACTGAGACCCTGGAAAGTGTGAAGAGAAGAGCAGCAAAGGTTTGGAGGCCAAATCGTATGATGAACAATTGAGACAGCTAGAAGTATGTCAAGTGTATGGAAGAGACACAATAGCTGTCTTCCAATACTTGAGGGGCTGTCACAGAGAAAAGGGGGGCTTCACGTATTCTCCAGAGCACCTGAGGGCAGAACAAGAAGCAAGAGATGGAAACTTGGTGTAACATGGGAGTATCTCGATACTCCCATGTTACACCACTCCTGCGCGAGCTGCATTGGCTTCCGGTTGTCCTCCGGGTGCGATTCAAGGTGCTGATAATCACCTTTAAAGTCCTGCATGGCTTAGGCCCGGGGTACTTGCCAGACCACCTGCTGCCAATGTCAACCTCCCATCGCCCGGTTCGCTCCCACAGAGTCGGCCTCCTCAGGGTGCCGTCGGCCGGGCAATGCCGGCTGGCGACCCCCAGGGGGAGAGCCTTCTCTGTGGGCACACCGACCCTCTGGAACGAACTGCCCCCGGAGCTGTGGACGGCCCCTGACCTTCGGTCCTTCCGCCGTGACCTAAAGACCTGGCTATTCCAACAAGCGGGCCTGGACTGATCATAGTTTTTAAATTTGGTTTTTTTATTGGTTTAAATTGTTCTTATTTCTTATATTGTTTAATCCTCTTTTAATTTTTGTGTTTATATCTTTTAACTTTTTTATTGTTTTGAGCCGCCCTGTGTCCTCAGGGAGAAGGGCGGCATATAAATTTAATAAACCTAAACCTAAACTTACCAAGGAGAGAAGCAACCTAGAACTAAGGAGGAATTTCCTGATGGTTAGAACAATTAATCAGTGGAACTGCATGCCTCCAGAAGTTATGCTCCATCACTGGAGGTGTTCAGAAATAGCCTGGGCAACCATTTCACTAGGATGAGATGGTATCTCCTGCTTTTTTTTTTATTTGACAGTTTGGCCTGAAGGCCTGGAACTCTGGCACTCTCCCACTGAAATATGCCTAGTCCTTGAGCCCCAAATTTATGTTTACGTTGTTGGGTATTTCTTCTCCTTTGTCTCTACTCCGTGCTTTCATGTAGGATTTAGCCCGGTGGAAAACCCGTCGTAGGAGTGCTTCCCAGGACTTGCTGAAGAAAGAAGCCGAGAGGAGGAAGATGGAGCAGCTACTCACTGGAGGAGAGGGAAACAGCGAAAGAAGGAAGAGCATCAAGACCTATCGAGAGATTGTGGAGGAGAAGTACGTTAGCCTTAAGGAAGCAAAGGCTGGTTGCAGAAGGCACAGCAGATCATAGTGAGGGGTTGAGTTGAGTGTATGAATGAGCCCAGGCAATTGTGGCATATTTAGAAACCGTGGCTAAAGAAATGATGGTCCAGATATTGATCGAAAAGAATATTTGTAGCTCAGAGTTGAACTGTGGGCTCCTGGTTGCTTTCTGAGCTTGGTGATTTTCTTGCAGAGGTTTCATGACCCAAACTAGGTAACCTCCTCAGACCAAACCTACTCCGCTGGAGCACAGATGAGGCTACCTAGTTGGGTAAACACAACATCTGCAAGAAAACAACCAAGTTCAGAGAGCCCCAAGGATCCCACAGTCTGGACCTATTTGCCTTGTGGCCCAAACCTGCAACAGTTCTGTTTGTAAAATGTATTATTACATCAGGCTGCTTGGAATCTAAAGCATAGGGACGTGTCCAACTGCTGGCTGCAACTGTGTGTGTGTGTGTGTGTGTGTATTTGTAGAACATCAGGGCTTGAGTTGTCCATCAAAGAAGAAATAGGACTAACAGACCAGTAAAAATCCCAAAGGTGCTTTTTTCAGGAGGCAACTGGCCTTTCTTGGTTTTTTTTTGAAGACCTTTCTCTTCTCATCCAAGAAGCTTCTTCAGCTCTGATATAAGGTTTCCTGCCTGAGCAGGGGGTTGGACTAGATGACCTCCAAGGTCCCTTCCAACTTTATTATTATTATTATTATTATTATTATTATTATTATTATTATTATTATTATTATTATTATTAGGCAGTGGGGAATGGAAGGATTTATACTCCTTGCAGACAGTTGGTCATTTGCATTTTTTTAGTGAGTCGTTGAGGCCACTTGGAGGTTTATCTGTGCCCTCGGGGTCACCTGAGTGGTGCAAATGGGTGTGGAGACTTCTTGGCTGCAGAGTGAAGGGACACAGGGGAGTGAACACCCTGACAAACCTCCCAGTGGCCTCAACGACTCTCTAAAAGGAGGCAAATGACCAGCTGTCTGCAAGGAGTATAAATCCTTCCGTTCCCCACCATCCAGCCAGAGCCGAAGAAGCTTCTGGGATGAGAAGGGAAAGGTTTTCAAAGAAAAACAAGAAAGTCCAGGTGCCTCATGACAAAGCACCTGGATGACTGAAAATCTCCATAGACGGATCAGTAAAAAAAGCATTGGTCTGCTTCTGCTTCACATGGTAGTTATCCATGTGCACAGTCCTCGCTATGACTCTAAATATAAGGGTCTGTAGAGTAGCAGAAGGGCATGGCAACTTTGCAACTGCTTATGAGATAAAAGTCAGGCTTTTTTCTCTTATGCAGTTGCCCACTTGGGGTCCAGACGTGTCATTCTGCAATCTTCTCCGAAAGATTCTTTTTCAAAAGGCTAACTGGACTTTTCTTTTTTCTCTTAAAAAAAAAAAAGATTTTGATTCACTTATAAAATACCGAAATGCAGAAACAAATAGTAACCGTTGCAGTAAAATAAGACCTTAAGAGCGAACCTCCACTTTTTTACATTTCTATAGAAGTGCGAACTAGCCATTTCTGTTTTTTATTTATTTATTTATTTTAATTGAAAAGTTTTACAATACATTTTTTAAAAAGATAAACTCCCTCCCTCCCCCTCCCCTCCCCCTTACCCTCCCTTACCTCCCCCCCCCCCGACTTCCCAGAGCTGAATACAGGGTATAAACTTTACAAACTTAAGCTAAAATATGCTAACAAGCTAAAAAAAACCACATTAAAATCTATCGCACTTTAACTCCCCTTAAACATAACTAAATTACTAACAAATAAAGAATAACTAATAATACATCATATAAAACTAATACTTATTCAAATGCTAAATGAAACTTTTTAGTCCCATATTTATTCTGGATATAATCCATCCATCTCCTCCATTCCACAATGTATCTCTGTTGCGTTTGTTCTTTCAAATATGTTGAAATCTTTGCCATTTCCGCCAAGTTAGAAACTTTCAAAGTCTACTCTTGTATAGTAGGCAGTTCCTCCTTCTTCCAATATTGCGCTACTAAGAGTCTTGCTGCCGTTATTAAATTCAACATCAATTTGGTTTCTATAACAGTACAATCTGTAATAATACCCAACAAAAATAACTGTGGAGAAAACCTTATCTTCTTCTTAAATATCTTCTGCATGTTCCACCAAATTTCAATCCAAAAAGCTTTACCTTTTTTACAAGTCCACCATGTGTGATAATACGTTGCATCCTCACAGCCACACCTCCAACCTTTAGGCTGGCAGTTCGGATACATACTTGCTAGTTTTTTAGGGTCTAAATGCCACCTATAAAACATTTTATAAAAATTCTCTCTTAAATTTTGAGCCTGTGTGAATTTTACATTTCTGACCCAAACCTTTTCCCAACTATCCATTGTTATAACCTCCCGAAAGGTTATAGCCATTTCTATGTCAGCAAATCAATCTAATCAGTAAAACCCGAACTCTTGAGTGTCATTTTTTTTTCCAGCTCGAGCACAAAGTCCAGAAGCGGTTTCCAAGTAGAAACAAAAGTGCTTACAGTTTAGCTAATTCTCTGCCAGTTCCGCCAGCTTTTGTAGTCGTTCGCCCATGGTGGGAATCGAAACATCCTTCCATTTTTTGGTGCATGGAGCAGCCTTGCTGCCGTTGCAACTGGACTTTTCTTGTTGTTGTATTTTTTTTTCCTTTGAAAACATTTCGCTTCTCATCCGAGGAGCTTCTTCAGTTCTCGGAAAGTTTTCAAAGGGGAAAAAAAAAAAACCAAGGAACTCCAGTTGTCTTTTGAAAGCAAAGCCACCTTTGGGAACGCCGCGAGAAGCTTCAGTTAACTTTCCCCGATCTTGTTTCTGCTCCCCTCGAAACAGGGAGAAGCGTGAAAGGGAACTTCACGAAGCCTACAAGAACGCCAGGTCTCAGGAAGAGGCGTATAACATACTCCAACATTACATTGAGAGGTTCACCATTAGCGAAGCCGTCCTGGAACGCTTGGAGATGCCAAAGCTTTTGGAAAGAAGCCATTCCGTTGAGCCAAATTCACCCTCCCCATCCAGGGACCCCAATCCCCTCCAGTATTTACGGCAGCAGTCGCTCCCGGCCCCAAAGTTCACTTCCAAGTTTGAAGCCACCATCACCCCCGCCGGCGGATCAGACGGCAGCGCGCCCACCTGCTCACCCTCCTCAAGCAGACCCCTGGGCTCCGTGGCTATGCCGCTGGTGACTCCCAAGCCTTACGCCCAGCCAAAAGATACCCAGGAGATTTTGAGAAACTTCAAGGTGGGTTGAGAGAGGAAAAGGCCTCCAGCCAATGGGCAGCGTACTTTACAAGTTTAATAAATAGGTAAGTAGGTAGGTAGAGACAGAGAGAGAGAGAAAGAAATAGGCAGGCAGGCAGACAGACCGACCGTCAGACATGATAGATGATGGATGGATGATAGACGTGAAATAGACAGTTAAATGTAGACAGACAGACAAATAGAGATGATAGATGATGGTGGATGGATGGATGGATGGATAGATAGAGATAAATGATGGATAGATATAGATAGATGATAGATAAAAAGTTAAAGGTTCCCCCGCACATGCGTGCTAGCCGTTTCCGACTCTAGGGGCCGGAGCTCATCTCCGTTTCAAAGCCGAAGAGCCAGCGCTTGTCCGAGGACGTCTCCGTGGTCATGTGGCCGGCATGACTAGACGCCAAAGGCGCACGGAACGCTGTTACCTTCCCACTGTAGTGGTCCCTATTTTTCTACTTGCATTTTTTACGTGCTTTCGAACTGCTAGGTTGGCAGAAGCTGGGACGAGTAACAGGCGCTCACTCTGCTACGCGGCACTCGGGATTCGACCCACCAAACTGCCGACCACCTGATCGACAAGCTCAGCATCCTAACCCACTGAGCCACCGTGTCCCCTTTAGATGATAGATAGATACAAATGATAGATATAGATAGATGATAGATAGATAGATTAGATAGATAATGCAGAGAAAGTAACAGTTTGATAGTTACAACTAATTGATTAAGTCTTCTAGATAGATGAGAGAGAGAGAGTTAGATAATAGCTTGATATAGAGAGAGCAGTTTTGTAGTCTTAACCACGTTCCGTTTTCCTTCTCATTAGAACTAACCAAAGATGGTTTCGGAGCCTTAATCCACCTGCTTTTGCGTTTTGAAATGCAGGTCGAAGGAAAGATCACGGTGAACGGAGAAGCGAGCCATGGAGTGGAAGGAGAGCCAGACAAGGAAAGCTCAGCCCTTCTGTTTGAGCCTTCCCCCAGCCTTTCAGCCAAGCCTGACCAGGTGGTCGAATTGCATGGTGGATCTGGGGAGGGAAGTGCAGATCCCACTCCTGAACTCGTTCAGAAGAGCTTCATCGAACACGGTGGACACAGAGAGCAAGTTGTAAGGGCCAAATACTTGGGTTAGCAGGAGCCTGGACTGCCATCTGTCAGAAATGGTGTAGGGTCTCCTGCTTGGGGGGGGGTTGGACTAGATGACCTATTCTATTCTTATTCTTATTCTACTCTACTCTACTCTATTATATTCCATTCCATTCCATTATTCTATTCTATTGTGTTCTGTTCTGTTCTGTTCTGCTCTGTTCTGTTCTATTCTATTCTATTCTGCATTCTATTCTATTCTCTATTCTTTTCTGTTATATTATTATATATTCTATTCTATTCTATTCTATTCTATTCTATTCTATTCTGCATTCTATTCTATTCTCTATTCTATTCTGTTCTATTCTATTCTATTCTATTCTATTCTATTCTATTCTATTCTATTCTATTCTATTCTATTCTATTCTATTCTATTCTATTCTATTCTATTCTATTCCATTCCACTCCACTCCACTCCACTCCACTCCATTATTCTATTCTATTCTATTCTATTCTATTCTATTCTATTCTATTCTATTCTATTCTATTCTATTCTATTCTATTCTATTCTATTCTATTCTATTCTATTCTATTCTATTCTATTCTATTCTATTCTATTCTATTCTATTCTATTCTATTCTATTCTGCAAGTGTTTGTATCTTAGACCTCCAGGTAGTCAGTCGACTTATAACCATTCATTTATAGTATGAAGTCAATGCAGGCACTTCTCGACTTACGACCCACATTTGAGCCCAGAATTTTATGTTGCTAAGCAAAACATTTGTTCAGTGAGTTTTGCCTCATTCTGCGACTTTTCTTGCCACCGCCGTTAAGTGAATCACTGCAGTTGTTAAGTTAGCAACACGGTTGTTAAGTGAATCTGGCTTCCCCATTGACTTTGCTTGTGAGAAGGTCGCAAAAGGAGATCATGTGACCCCCCCAGGGGAACACTGCAAACCGTCAGAAGTGTGAGTCGGTTGCCAAAGCGTCCAAATTTCGATCACGTGATCATGGAGATGCTGCAATGGCCGTTAAGTGTGAAAAATAGGCATTAGTCCCTTTTTTCCCCCAGTGCCGTTGTAACTTTGAGTGGTCACTCAGTGAACCGTTGTTAAGTCGAGGACTGCTTGTATCCATTTGGCTTGACAAACTTTTAAAACTTAGTTAATTTGGGACCTTACCTCACCACAAATTGCTTCCCTAAACAAGTCATTGAATCCCAAAAGCTGATTCAAACTATAGAGAGTTATTTGTTTGGGGCAGGATATCCAGGTAATAAATAAACCACCCTTCCTTTGGCTTCCGTTTTAACCGTGAATTCTATGTTTTCTGCAGGACTCCTTCACGGAAGAAGCTGAACCAGCCAGCCCAAAAGAGGGAACCAACTCGGAAGAAATGTTTCTGGGTAGGTTTTTTTCCAAAGGGGCATTTTTAAAGAACAGTAAACAGCCCTTAACGTAGCAATAGGAGGGAATCTGCGTAGCTCGGGGTTGACCTATGGGGTCCTTGGTGCTCTCTGAGCTTGGTGCTTTTCTTGCAGATGTTTTATTACTCAACTTGGTCACATCATCAGTGCCAGAAGGGAGGGGGGGTTGTGGAAAGGAGGAGGAGGAGGAGGAGAGGAGGAGGAGAAAGGAGGAGATGAAGAAGAGGAGATGAAAGAGGAGGAGATGAAGAAGAAGAAGAGGAGGAGAGGAGGAGATGAAGAAGAGGAGGAGAAGAGGAGGAGAAGAAGAGGAGAAGAAAGGAGGAGATGGAGGAGAAGAAGAGGAGGAGGAGGAGGAGAGGAGGAGATGAAGAAGAGGAGGAGAAGAAGAGGAGGAGAAGATGAAGAGGAGGAGAAGAAGAGGAGGAGAAAGGAGGAGATGGAGAAGAAGAGGAGGAGGAGGAGAGGGGGAGATGAAGAAGAAGAGAAAGGAGGAGGAGATGAAGAAGAAGAGGAGGAGGAGGAGAAGAAGAGGAGAAGAAAGGAAAAGATGGAGAAGAAGAGAGGAGAAGGAGGAGGAGGAGGAGGAGGAGGAGGAGGAGGAGGAGAAGAAGAAGAAGAAGAAGAAGAAGAAGAAGAAAGGAGGAGGAGAAGAAGAAGAAGAAGAAGAAGAAGAAGAAGAAGAAGAAGAAGAAGAAGAAGAAGAAGAAGAAGAAGATCGTGCTCTCTGATCTTAATTATTTTCTCACAATTTTGAACAGTCATTAAATGAACTGTGGTAAATTGAGGACTACCTGTAGTAGTCCTCGACTTACAACCATAGTTAGGACTAGAATTTCCATTGCTAAACGAGCTGCATCTGATTTTTCCCTCCCGTCAGACCAGCCGAGAAATATATTCAGAAACAAAGGAAAAGAAATGCCAAGGAATTGTATTAGCAGCTTTGGATGCAAATTGTGGGTATCGCTAAATTTAAGAAATCCCTCGAAAGTAATTAACTAACTACAGGATTCAATATGTAATTATTTTCTTATAAATTAATAATAACGTAGAAGAGGAAAAAAAAACATGCCCTCCCTCTTAGTTTTATAAGTTTTGCAATTATTACCGCAGTAGTTAACTCAGCTTGATGCAGGAAAGCGTTCAGAAGAATTAGTTAAGAATATTTTAAGAAAGCAGGCGGGCTGCCTTTTCGTAGCTGTGCCCGATGATGCATGTTTTTGTTTTTGTTTAAAATTTAATTCCCAAAAGTGGAAGGTTGAAGAAAGCAGCCGCAAATCACTTCTGTACTGATGCCATAAAAACTTAAAAATACCGTTTTCCCCCGAAAATAAGACTGGGTCTTTTTTTTTGCCTCCAAAAGAGGCACCAGGTCTTATTTTTGGGGTAGGCCTTACCTCACCTCCGGCACTGCTGCACCCAGTCGGTCCACTTCTTCTGGGGCCCAAGTTGTGCAGCTGCATTCGGGTCTGCATTTTACAGTCAGACCTTTCCAGAAGGCCTAAGTAGCCAAGTACTGAGCTATGGATTCAATCCATAACTTGGTGCTTGACTGCAGAGATCTTGCAGAACCTAGCTACGGATTGAATCCATAGCTCGGTTCTCAGCTGTAGAGGCCTTCTGGAAAGCCCTGTGACTGAGAAATGCAGGCCTGGCTGCAGAAGAGGCCTCAGAAGAAGAAGTGGGCTGGTGAGGAGAGGCCTGGCTGGGAGGTAAGTGGGTGCGGGGCAGGTGGGGCAGCTCCACCCACCCCTGCCCTAGCTTGATTTTTAGGTGTGCGGCCCACCCCAAAACTAGGGCTTATTTTGGGGGTAGGGCTTATATTAGGCCCACCCCAAAAAATCAAGCTAGGGCTTATTGTTGGTGTAGGCCTTACTTTCAGGGATACACGGTATGTACCTGGAGTCACACACGGTTGTGAAAATACAGCTAGTCCTTGACTTACCAACCAAAACAGAGCACAAAATTTCTGTTGTTAAGCGAGTGTTGTTAAGTGAGTTTTGCTCCCTTTTTTGACCTTCCTTGACATGGTTGTTAGGTGAATCACTGCGGTTGTTCAGTTAGTGACCCGGTTGTTAAGGGAATCTGGCTTCCCTATGGTTTTTTGCTTGTCGAAAAAGGGGATCACATGACCCCGGGACACAGCAGTTGGTTCTGACTTGTTTATTTTCTTGAGATCAAACTATGATTCAAAGTATATATTTCAAATATATATATTGGGGGAATTTTGGCCAAATGCGAGGTTTAATTTTATCTTTTTTTCTTCTTTTTTGTCTTTTTAATGGATTAGCTCCAGACCTCAGAGAATCCAGCACAAAATTTTCCTGTGCCAAACTCACGGTGGCCCACGTGGGACTATCTTCCGTCCACAACCATCCCGACGAAATAGAGTCAAATCGTGGCCTGAATTTGACTGGAGAGCCCAAAACGCTCGAAAGAGGAGAACAGAACGGTACAGAAGCTTCGGCTAGCCAGAAGGTAACTTTAAGATGCGCGTCTGAGAAGCAAGTAAAATCTTAACGTTATCCTTCTCTTCTAGCGTTAAAACACCAGTCTATTCAGTGAATATTCCGGGAATGATCGAAAATGAAAATGCTGATCTATTCTTTTGTAGAGAGCCACAGAGATGGTCTTGGCAGGAATACTCAGAAGCTGTCGCAGAAATAAAAACAGCAGGAGCTTTCCTAAAACCTGGATAAGGACGCAGTGTTAGGAAGCGTTACCACTAGGAAGTATTATGCTGGTTCTCAGTGACTCGTTGAGATATAAGACAACGCAACAAGACTTGAAAAATTCAGTTAGCACAGCCTAGCTCAATAAAACGTAGTTCTGTTTTACAGTTTCCTGGTCTGAACAATCTCAAAAGGCTGATGGTTGTACTACTTGATTGATGTGCTGATGATGTTCTTTACAAATAGTTCCAGGTCCAGATAGAAACTTTGGAGGCTCGGAAACAAGGTGAAGACCTACTTTTGTCTCTTCTGAAGAAGGTCCCTGAGACAACCCAAGGGGTTTTGCAGGACGTTCCCTTACAAGATCAAAAAGGTAGATTTCCTAGCTAGGAATGAACAAATCTGCCATTTTTGGTTTCTTTCCCCAAAACCAGTCGCCCAAAAAAACAAATTATGTCACGTTTGCTGGGGCCAGCATCCATTAGTGGCATCTGTTTGAAGCCCAAATGCCACCAGTTTCTGTGGCTGTTGTTGTCAAGGATGAAACTTTGGCAGCTACATTCCTCTGCGTTTCATCTTGCCTTTAGATTAAGGGGGGGAAGAGAGAGGTTACTTTCAAGAGGGTTAAATGGAGAAACGAAACCTCTTCGATTAGCTGAAGACCGTGGGAGCCTGAAGCCTTGTCAAGGACACCAGAACAGGTGTGGATTTGAAGCAGACAGTTCCCATCACAAAGTGAACTTGTTAATATGAAGTACGAAAGATGTTGGGGATTTGGCTGGGAAATTTATTGTTTAAGTCTATGAATTGGTGTTGGAACCTTAGAGTCAGTTTTGCTTCGACAAAACCACGCAGTGTATTAAATAAACAGTAAGATTTTCAGAAACGGAATGAACCCGGAGTTTTATTTGGATTCTCGAAGCTGGATGTTGACAGTTATCTAACAATCAGAGCAGACGAGGCTTCACTGCTGTTTCAGACAAGTTTTCTTTTTAACCAGGAATATTATCATCTTTGTTGTTTCAAATGGTTTGTTCTTTTGGAAATCCTTTGAGGATTTCAGAGGGAGGTGCGAAACTGTAAAAAAATAAATAAGAAAAATTGGCACATCTGTTGAACTTAAACAATTTTGAAAGCTTAATTTTAGCTGTTTTTTTTTTCTTTTTCTGCAGCCGCCACTGAGAACAGGGACATACCAAATGTAAGTTGATCTTATTTGAAATCTTGAACTTGCTTTCATGCCTAAGATGGGATTAGAACTCACTGTCTCCTGGTGATTGGCCCAGAGTCACCCAGCTGGCTTTCATGCCTAAGGCAGGACTAGAACTCACCGTCTCCTGGTAATTAGCCTAGAGTCACCCAGTTGGCTTTCATGCCTAAGGCAGGACTAGAACTCACCGTCTCCTGGTGTTTGGCCTAGTCACCCAACTTGATTTTATGCCTAAGACAGGACTAGAACTCACCGTCTCCTGGTGATTGGCCCAGAGTCGCCCAGCTGGCTTTCATGCCAAAGACAGGACTAGAATTCACTGTCTCCTGGCAATTGGCCCAGAGTCACCCAGCTGGCTTTCATGCCTAAGGCAGGACTAGAACTCACCGTCTCCTGGTAATTAGCCTAGAGTCACCCAGTTGGCTTTCATGCCTAAGGCAGGACTAGAACTCACCGTCTCCTGGTGTTTGGCCTAGTCACCCAACTTGATTTTATGCCTAAGACAGGACTAGAACTCACCGTCTCCTGGTGATTGGCCCAGAGTCGCCCAGCTGGCTTTCATGCCAAAGACAGGACTAGAATTCACTGTCTCCTGGCAATTGGCCCAGAGTCACCCAGTTGGCTTTCATGCCTAAGGCAGGACTAGAACTCACCATCTCCTGGTGTTTGGCCTAGTCACCCAGCTTGTTTTTATGCCTAAGACAGGACTAGAACTCACCGTCTCCTGGTAGTTAGCCTAGAGTCACCCAGTTGGCTTTCATGCCTAAGGCAGGACTAGAACTCACCACCTCCTGGTGTTTGGCCTAGTCACCCAGCTTGATTTTATGCCTTAGACAGGACTAGAACTCACCGTCTCCTGGTGATTGGCCCAGAGTCACCCAGCTGGCTTTTATGCCTAAGACAGTACTAGAACTCACTGTCTCCTGGTGATTGGCCCAGTCACCCAGCTGGCTTTCATGCCTAGGACTGGACTTATCTTCTCCATCTACGTGTACCATCTGATTTCCCTCTCCTTTGCAATCCAAGTTAGTGACCATGTTGTAAAGCGAGGATTACCTGTAATGTCTTTTTTAAACCACCTTTTGTAAGGTAACGTTGAGATCCTGATCTCATTCTAGCTAGATGCTACAGCGTGCAGCATCACAGCCCATGTTCAAGCCATTTAGTAGAAATGGGATAATTTTGGGGACTCTCCTTATCAAAAATCTACAAGATACAATTGTCCGGGAATGAGGGTCAGCCAAGGTGGCGCTTGCAAACCTACCTGTAGACAACTTGGAATGACTTTGGATAAAAACATGCAGTGGACCTGTGTTAATTTGCTTCTAATTGTCTATTTGGTCAACTTTTTGAAGCGTTCGGCTTGCTGGGCTTGGGATCCGGAAGAAGAACGTAGGCGCCAGGAACGGTGGCAGCGGGATCAAGAACGTCTCCTTCAGGTAGACCCCCATTTGGGGTTATTTCTCACATATATGCTTGTTTTCACAAAAGAGAAAAGGCAATTTATTTGTATCCCGCCTTGGTTATTTTTACAAATAACTCAAGGCGTCTAACACATCTTCTTCCTCCTATTTTCCCACCAAAAAATACCTGTGAGGTGGTTTGGGCTGAGAGAGCGTGGTTGGCCTAAGATCACCCAACTGGCTTTCATGCCTAAGGCAGGACTGGAACTCACCATCTTCTGGTGATTGGCCTAGAGTCATCCAGCTTGCTTTCATGCCTAAGGCAAGATTAGAACTCACCATCTCCTGGTGATTGGCCCAGAGTCACCCAACTTGCTTTCATGCCTAAGGCAGGATTAGAACTCACCGTCTCCTGGTAATTGGCCCAGAGTCACCCAACTTGCTTTCATGCCTAAGGCAGGATTAGAACTCACCGTCTCCTGGTGATTGGCCTAGAGTCACCCAACTTGCTTTCATGCCTGAGGCAGGACTAGAACTCACTATTTCCTGGTGATTGACCCAAAGTCACCCAGTCGGCTTTCGGGTCTAAGGCAAGACTAGAACTCACTAATAATAAAATAAACCCACTTCCATGCAGGTTTGGCATCTAAAGGGGAAAAAAATCTTTGCTAGCAGCTCTTCCATAGATCCAGTTGAGATACCATTTCCACCCATTGGGTCAGGATTCCTGGTTAACAGCTTGCGTTGCTACTCTTTCCTTAGGAAAGGTATCAGAAAGAGCAGGAGAAGTTGAAAAAAGCGTGGGAAAAAGCACAGAAAGAAGTTGAAGAAGAGGAGCGCAAATATTATGAAGAGGTATGAGGTCCGAGGTGTGATTGTGGACAGGTGGGGAATGTACCTCCAACTCAGTGCGCGCATCTAGTTGGTCTCCTTTCAGCTCGATCAGTGTGGTGGAATGTAGTCTGGATTCCCAGACGGGAGAGGCTGCATTCCAGACGACCATGAGACGACTCAGTTTGTGGGAGAGAAAGAAGGAGAAAGAAAGTTTGTGGGAGAGAAAGAAGGTGAAGGTGAAGACGACTCCTCCCCAATAGTTCCCAGGCTATTTGTAAATGCAGGTAGCAGAGTCTTCAGACTGGCCAGACTTTTGTCTCTGGAAAACGAACAATAAAGGAAATGGCCTAGAAAAATGTCAACGTGTCTTTCTTGATTTTTGGAACCCGACAATAAGCTATTATTTGAACAAAAATTTTTGGCATGTGTACAGCCAATTCGTTCAGCCCTATGCAGAAGTGACTCAGCCAGCCAAGAAGTTGTCGTAAGGGTGAAAAATGGTCATAAGTCACTTTTTTACGTGTCGTTGTAACTTTGAACGGTCACTAAATGAATTGTAATTCGGGGACAACCTGTATCCTTGACTCTGTTTGTAAGGCTAGTTTTTTCTTTCATTTTTAAAAGATTCTTCTGTTTGGAAGTTAAACTGGACTTTTCTTTTTTGGGTTGAAATATTTTGCGGCTTGTCCAAGTATTGAAGAAGCTGACTGAAGAAATTACTTGGAGAAGCAGCAAAACGTTTCAAAGGGAGAAGGGGAAAAAGTCAACTTCGAGGTAACTCCCATCTGGGTGACTTGAGAACCTTCATGAACTTTGGCCATCTTCTCTCCTTTAGGAACGCAAGATCCTTGAAGATACCGTGGTTCCATTCTTGTTGACTTCAAGCTCTGCAGAGCCCTTGTCTACATCGTCTTCCTTGACCGATGGAAACAGGACTATGGTGTGTTCGCTAGTGGACTTAAAGGCTAGAGTGGGGTGTATATATTTCAAGTTGGTAAAAATAAAAACGATGAACTCTGGGATAGAAGAGAAAATTCTTCTTTATTGCTGAGCTTTCGTCAACAAGCTTTTGACATCATCAGAGCAAGGGCTGAATGATAAGGGAGACAGTACATACACTTGTATGGCAGTTATAACGAATATGTGTGTGTGTGTGTGTGTGTGTATGTATGTATGTATATGTACATATATACATATACATATATACATATATATATATACATATACATATATATATATATATATATATATATATATATATATATATATATATATATATATATATATATATATATATATATATATATATATATATATATACACACGTATACATATACATATACATATATACATGTATATAGTCAAGGAGAGAAGCAACCTGGAACTAAGGAGAAACTTCCTGACAGTTAGAACAATTAACCAGTGGAACAGCCTGCCTCCAGAAGCGGTGAATGCTCCAACACTGGCGGTTTTTAAGAAGAGACTGGACAGCTGTTTGCCTGAAATGGTATGAGGTTTCCTGCCTGAGCAGGGAGTTGGACTAGATGACCTCCAAGGTCCCTTCCAACTTATTATTATTATTATTATATGTGTGTGTGTGTATATACACACACACACACACAAGTTTTGAAGACAATACTTTATAGAATATAAAGCGATTGTTTTGACCTAGCCTGTAAGAAAAATTAAACATTGTGAAGAACGGTTGCAGGAACTGGGAATGTCAAGTCTAACAAAGATAATAGAATAGAATAGAATGGAATGGAATGGAATGGAATGGAATGGAATGGAATGGAATGGAATGGAATAGAATAGAATAGAATAGAATAGAATAGAATAGAATAGAATAGAATAGAATAGAATAGAATAGAATAGAATAGAATAGAATAGAATAGAATAGAATAGAATATAGAATATAGAATATAGAATATAGAATAGAATACAATAGAATAGAATATAGAATATAGAATATAGAATATAGAATATAGAATATAGAATAGAATATAGAAATTACATACAATTCTTAAAGCAGCGACGTATATAATATGATATATTTGTTTCGGCAGAATTTGATCGACCTAAGTTACTCGGAAGACGAGAACAAGCCAAACGAAGAGGCAAAACTGGAGACGTTGTTCCGTGAACAAGACGGCGGGCCCTTTTCAAAATGCAAGGAATATCAACCACGGGAGGAGATTGTGAGGTGCATAAAAGCAAAAGAGATTTCATAAAGAAGATATCTGAGAAGAATAACCATCGGAAGAGAGATGGAGTAGATGGAGAAAGGCAGAAGCAAAAACTCTCCTGTGTTTGTCTTTCTAATTTCTCTAAGGAGGCGTGTTCAGACAATCGTTTTTTAGCTGCTTGCTGACTTTCACGCGTGAACCAGATGCCCTCAAATCAATATCAAATTAATATAAATTTCCTATGAGAAGCCACCATAGCAGCAACGGTGTTTTCACTAGTTGATATGTGAATTATTGTGTGTGCTTGTGCATTTGAGGGTTAATATTATAAATTTCTCTCTCCGTATTCTAAAGGCAGTGACTTATATCAGTTTTTCAGGATCTGTGGTGATTTTTAGCGTACAGTTGCATGAATACAGACAGTCCCCAAGTTAACAACCACAACAGACCCCAAAATGTATGTTGCTAAGTGAAAAATTTGTTTCACTGAGTTTTGCCCCATTTTACCACCTTTGTTGCGCCGGCCGTTCAGTGAATCACTGCAGTTCTTAGTCATACGGTTGTTAAGTGAAACTGGCTTCCCTAATGACTTTGATGGTCCGAAGGTCGCCAAAGCGGATCACATGAGCCCGGGGACCTTACGACGGTCATAAATATGAGTCAGTTGCCAAGCGTCCGATTTTTGATCACGTGACCAAAGGGGATGCTGCAAAGGTCATAAATGTGGGAGACGGTCATAAGTTGCTTTTTCAGTGCCGTTGAAACTTGGAGTGGTCACTAAAACAGACCGTTGTAAGTTGAGGACTAGCTGTATGTGTTTTTTAGGAATAGACAAATACTTCTGCATTCATCAAAGAAACGACCTATTTAGATGTTGCAATTTTTCTACTTCACTACCAACAAGGAATCTAATCTTCCACAGGCTATTAACATTTATTTTGGTCATTAATTGTCAGTGGGGTGTGGACCTACCTAACATGCCAGGTTTGTATAAACTGTTATTAACTGAATTAGAAAAATAGGCTGCTATTTAACCACCAGACCTACTCAGCTTTGGAGACATTAGGTAGCACTGAAGCTGCTTCAGATACCTGCTGGCTGCAGTTTTGGCAAAATGCAGATTAAAATATAATGATATAGTTATAGCAGAATGGGATTTTCCCATGTATTTTACCAGGAAACCTAGATAGGGCAGCCTAGAAAAGTCAGCGCCCTCCTAACCATACCCAAGCACTCCGAGTTTGTTGGCAATGTCCATTTTGCTCCATGAGTTCATGGTGACCTAACCCTAAACCTAAGTGGAATTTTCCTCCTATGGGATTTTCCCATGTATTTTACCAGGAAGGATAGATAGGGCAGGCTAGAAAAGTCAGTGCCCTCCTAACCATACCCAAGCACTCCGAATTTGTTGGCGATGTCCATTTTGCTCTCCGAGTTCATGGTGACCTAACCCTAAGTGGAATTTTCCTCCAATGGGATTTTCCCATGTATTTTACCAGGAAACATAGATAGGGCAGCCTAGAAAAGTCAGTGCCCTCCTAACCATACACAAGCACTCCAGGTTTTTTGGCGATGTCCATTTTGCTGTATGAGTTCATGGTGACCTAACCCTAACCCAAAGTGGAATTTTCCTCCAATGGGATTTTCCCATGTATTTTACCAGGAAACATAGATAGGGCAGGCCAGAAAAGTCAGTGCCCTCCTAACCATACCCAAGCACTCCAAATTTGTTGGCAATGTCCATTTTGCTCTCTGAGTTCATGGTGACCTAACCCTAACCCAAAGTGGAATTTTCCTCCAATGGGATTTTCCCATGTATTTTACCAGGAAACATAGAAAGGGCAGCCTAGAAAAGTCAGTGTCCTCCTAGCCATACCCAAGCACTCCGAGTTTGTTGGCAAAGTCCATTTTGCTCTATGAGTTCATGGTGACCTAACCCTAACCCTAAGTGGAATTTTCATCCAATGGGATTTTCCCATGTATTTTACCAGGAAGGATAGATAGGGCAGCCTAGAAAAGTCAGCGCCCTCCTAACCATACCCAAGCACTCCGAGTTTGTTGGCGATGTCCATTTCGTTCTATGAATTCATGGTGACCTAACCCTAAGTGGAATTTTCCTCCAAGGGGATTTTCCCATGTATTTTACCAGGAAACGTAGATAGGGCAGCCTAGAAAAGTCAGTGCCCTCCTAACCATACCCAAGCACTCCGAATTTGTTGGCCATGTCCATTTTGCTTTCCGAGTTCATTGTGACGTAACCCTAACCCAAAGTGGAATTTTCCTCCAATGGGATTTTCCCATGTATTTTACCAGGAAACATAGATAGGGCAGGCCAGAAAAGTCACTTCCCTCCTAACCATACCCAAGCACTCCGAATTTGTTGGCAATGTCCATTTTGCTCTCTGAGTTCATGGTGACCTAACCCTAAGTGGAATTTTCCTCCAATGGGATTTTCCCATGTATTTTACCAGGAAACACAGATAGGGCAGCCTAGAAAAGTCAGTGCCCTCCTAACCATACCCAAGCACTCCGAGTTTGTTGGCCATGTCCATTTTGCTCTATGAGTTCATGGTGACCTAACCCTAAGTGGAATTTCCCTCCAATGGGATTTTCCCATGTATTTTACCAGGAAACACAGATAGGGCAGCCTAGAAAAGTCAGTGCCCTCCTAACCATACCCAAGCACTCCGAGTTTGTTGGCCATGTCCATTTTGCTCTATGAGTTCATGGTGACCTAACCCTAAGTGGAATTTCCCTCCAATGGGATTTTCCCATGTATTTTACCAGGAAACACAGATAGGGCAGCCTAGAAAAGTCAGCGCCCTCCTAACCATACCCAAGCACTGCGAGTTTGTTGGCAATGTCCATTTTGCTCTATGAGTTCATGGTGACCTAACCCTAACCCTATAGGTAGTCCTTGACTTATGAGCCCAAAATTTCCATTTTTGAATCCATGCAGTTGTTACGTGAGCTTGCCCCCATTTTATGACCTTCCTTGCCACAGTTGTTGAGCGAATCCCTGCAGGTGTGTTAACGTTAGTAACCCAGTTGTTCAGTGGATCCGGCTTCCCCCGTTGAGCTTGGTTGTCGGAAGGTCGCAAAAACGGATCACGTGACCGTGGGACGCTGCTGCGACCGTCCTAAGTAGGAGTCAGTTGCCAAGGGTCTGAATTTGGATCCCACGATTGCGGGGGATGCTACGATGGGTTGTAAGTGGGGAAAATGCTCACCAGTCACTTTGAAGATAAAGGGCCATTGTAGCTTCAAACGGTGGCTAAATGAACAGTTGTAAGCCGAGGATTAACTGTGTTTTTCCCCCCCCCCCGCCATTGTACAATATATTTTCCGTTTTTTCAGCAGTGTGAATAAGGAAGAATATGTAGAAGGCTTGAAATGGAGACAAACAGATCAGGTTCCTACCCCAGAAGGCAGATCACCCAACAAAATGTCTTTGCCGTTATCTCCAGGTGGGTGGTGGCTTTGCAAAGCCTTCGCTTTTGGGAAAAAAATATCACATTTTCGGCTTTTCAGTCACTTATCTTGCTTTCTCCTCACTGGTGTTGCATAATGTACCAAGTTGAACCTACTTCTAGAGCTGTAAAAGGCAGACGAAACGTCGAAAGGTCAGCAGTAAATTAAGTAGAGTATCTGAAATGTGCTAGCGTGTGTGTGTGTGGGTTTTTTTTGTTTGTTTCTTAAAAAAATCACTTCTTTTGTGTTTCATCTTGCTGTCCTTGCGCCCAGTTCTCACTGAATATTCTCAGCTTGGTCTTAGCGATAGGTCTGTTTCTACCCTTCAAAGACAAAATAGTTCAATTCTGCACAATTTGAAAAGGCCTCCTCCTCCTCCTTCTCCTTCTTTCCTTTTCCCTTATCCTGCCCATCCTCCTCCTTCCTTCCTTCCTTCCTTCCTTCCTTCCTTCCTTCCTTCCTTCCTTCCTTCCTTTCTTCTTTCTTTCTTTCTTTCTTTCTTTCTTTCTTTCTTTTTCTTTCTTTCTTTCTTTTTCTTTCTTTCTTTCTTTCTTTCTTTCTTTCTTTCTTTCTTTCTTTCTTTCTTTCTGTTTCTCTGTCTCTGTCTCTCTCCCATCCTTCTTCATTCCCTCTCCTCCTCCACTTCCTTTTTCTTTCCCTTTCATCCTTATATTCTTCCTTCCTTCCTTCCTTCCTTCCTTCCTTCCTTCCTTCCTTTCTTTCTTTCTCTCTGTTTCTCTCTGTCTCTCTCTCTCCCATCCTTCTTCATTCTCTCTCCTCCTCCTCTTCCTTCTTTCCCTTTCATCCTTCTTTCTTTCTTTCCCTGTTTCTCTCTGTCTCTCTCTCTCTCCCATCCTTCTTCTCCCTCTCCTCCTCTTCCTTCTTCTTTCCCTTTCATCCTTCTCTTCTTTCTTTCTTTCCCTGTTTCTCTCTGTCTCTCTCTCCCATCCTTCTTCTCCCTCTCCTCCTCTTCCTTCTTCTTTCCCTTTCATCCTTATCTCCTTCCTTCCTTCCTTCCTTCCTTCCTTCCTTCCTTCCTTCCTTCCTTCCTTTCGTTCTCACCCGTTTTTCTCTCCCATCCTCCTCCTCAACTATGTAGAGTTCAGACTTGCTTTCCTTATGAACAGTTCTGTGCCTCTCGTTCCCTAACGTAAAATCCTCCCCTTGCAGATGTGCCGTGGAACCAACCGCTGGCAGCAGAGAAGAGCCCTGGCATTTCAGACAGCAGACAGAAGGATTCACCGTTGGGGTATAATTTAGGCCTGGCGGGCAGTTCCCCAAAAGAAGTTAAGAGGCAAGTGCATTTTGAGCATTTTGATGTGATGCTCGATAGCTTATAAACTATTTAATTTATAGCAGAACGAACATCGGGCGGATGGTCTGCATAAATGGCACACCTTGGATGGAACTTCCTCCAGAAACCGGGTGAGAGACTGCGGAACTGAAGAGCGCCAACTTGTTCGTTTACTTATTGATTTATTTTTCAAGAATTCAGGAACACAGATTAAACATCGGAGAAGAGGGCTAGTAAACTTTAACCCTAACCAACATTGCTTACGTGGAAACTTGATCTTTGAGTTCCATTTCCGTCCCTGGGGCTATAGGATAGGATCTGACTTGGTCACCTGTGGTGGGAAAGAGACAAGCCGATTGCAACTTGGATGGTCTTTCTGGATATTTCTGTAGAATGTTTGATACCAACAGCCATGGTATCCTTCTGGATGGACTGTCAGAGTTGAAATGTGGTACCACTCCTGCTTGGATGGTTGGAAGTGCTGAGCAATTAATCTTAATCAGAATAGAGCTTGCAGGGAAGGCACCTTGGAGAAATAATAGAAATAGGAATAGGAATAGGAATAGAGTAGAGTAGGATAGGATAGAGTAGAGTAGGATAGAGTAGAGTAGAGTAGAATAGAATAGAATAGAATAGAATAGAATAGAATAGAATAGAATAGAATAGAATAGAATAGAATAGAATAGAATAGAATAGAATAGAATAGAATAGAAGCTGGAAGGGACCCTGGAGGTCTTCTAGTCCATCCCCCTGCTCAAGCAGGAGACCCTATCCCATCTCAGACAAGTGACTGTCCAGTCTCTTCTTAAAAACCTCCTCCAGCGGAGGGCCTTCACCATGGTGGCTCCCTCCCTGTTATTTTGAAGCACCATCATTTCCCAGTTACATCCACCTGATGTCCTGGTTCCGACAGATGAAACTCTTCAAAAGAACTCCGAGGCGTGGTTTGCCTCAAAGGATCTTTTATTCGAGTAGCAGAATATCGACACTTACCTAATCGAAGCCAAAAGCTGAATTTCTCCCTCCCCCGGGCACCCAGTATCAAAGCACAATTCCCTCCTCCAATTGACCATCATAAATCACGTTCCCCAGTTAGCTTCCTCTCCAGCTCTCCAGCCCGCCAATTCTTTTATCAGCTCTGAGCTCAGTAACCTTGATTCTCACGCTAAGTTTAGTGTTGTTATGTCTAGCTGGACTCTCATTCGCATCCCCCTCCCCGCCTCCCAGCATCATCTAACTCTAAAAGCAAACGGGGAAAAAGATTTAATTTAATTTAATTTAATAACATTTATATACCGCCCTTCTCCCTGAGGACTCAGGGCGGTTCACAGGGCAGAATAAAATAGCGAATACAAACATTAAAATAAGATTAAACAAATTGCCCTAGTTAAAAACAATATAAATACAACACTAAAAACCCCCAGAAAAGTTAAAAAACGAAAAATAAAATAACCCCAACACTCCCCCTCAGGCTAGGCCGGCTTGTACAAACAGAAATGTCTTGAGATCGCGACGAAAGGAGCGAAGATCGGGCGCCATCCGGAGCTCAACCGGTAGCTGATTCCACAGCTCCGGAGCGCCCACAGAGAAGGATCTCCCCCTGGGGGCCACCAATCGGCATTCTCTGATCGGTGGCACCCTGAGGAGGCCCTCTCTGTGGGAACGCACAGGGCGCAGGGAGCTTGATGCCGGCAGCAGATGTTCCCTGAGGTACTCCGGCCCCATGCCATGGAGTGCTTTAAATACCGTTACCAGTACCTTGAATCTCACCCGGAAGACAACTGGCAACCAATGCAGCTCACGGAGCAGAGGCGTAACGTGGGAGTATCGGGAGGCTCCCAACACCACTCTCGCGGCTGCATTCTGTACCAGTTGGAGCTTCCGAGTAGTCCTCAAGGGCAGCCCCATGTAGAGAGCGTTGCAGTAGTCCAGACGAGAGGACACGAGCGCATGAGTGACCGTGCATAAATCGTCCCGGCTAAGATAGGGCCGCAACTGACGCACCAGGCGAACCTGTGCGAAGGCCCCCCTAGTCACGGCTCCTATATGGTCTTCCAAAGTGAGCCGTGAATCTAGGAGGACCCCCAAGTTGCGAGCCCTATCTACGGGGGGTAATAGTTCACCCCCCATAACTAGAGGTGGAATGTCCGAATAAACCCGGGACGAAGGTATGCAAAGCCACTCAGTCTTGTCGGGGTTGAGTTGGAGTCTGTTCCTCCCCATCCAGACCCGAACCGCCTCCAGGCAACGGGACATCACGTTGAGGGCATCACTGGGGTGGTTTGGGGTCGAAAGGAAAAGTTGGGTATCATCAGCGTACTGATGATACCCAACTCCAAAGCCACGAATGATCTCACCCAGCGGCTTCATGTAGATGTTGAACAGGAGAGGCGAGAGGACCGACCCCTGAGGAACTCCACAAATAAGAGACCTCGCGGTCGACCTCTGCCCCCCTGCCAACACCGACTGCGAACGTCCCAAGAGATAGGAGGAGAACCACTGTAAAACTGTGCCTCCCACTCCCAATCCCCTGAGACGCCGCAGCAAGATACCATGGTCGATGGTATCGAAAGCCGCCGAGAGGTCTAATAGGACTAGGACAGAGGAATGCCCCCTGTCCCGAGCCCTCCAGAGATCATTCACCAGCGCGACCAATGCCGTCTCCGTGCTGTACCCGGGCCTGAAACCCGATTGGTACGGGTCTAGATAATCCGCTTCATCCAGGACCAAAGGGAGCTGATGCGCCACCACACTCTCAACAACC
Source organism: Vipera berus (assembly GCF_964194415.1). Taxonomy (NCBI): domain Eukaryota; kingdom Metazoa; phylum Chordata; class Lepidosauria; order Squamata; family Viperidae; genus Vipera; species Vipera berus. The sequence goes on along the minus strand of NC_138209.1, from coordinate 77,855,190 downwards.
TTCGCAAGAAAGCGAAGGTTGGAGACAGGACGAAAGTTGTTCAATACAGCCGGGTCCAGGACAGGCTTCTTGAGGAGAGGCCTCACCACCGCCTCCTTCAAGACGGCGGGGAAGATACCCTCACTCAAAGAGGCCGATATAACTGCCTGGAACCAGCTGCGTGTCCTCTCCCGGGCTGCATAAACCAGCCAGGAAGGGCACGGGTCCAGTAAACATGTGGTGGCGCTCAGCCTCCCCATGATCCTGTCCACTTCCTCCGGAGTTACAGAATCAAACTCCTCCCAGATGGTATCGACAAGACCACCCGTGTCCTGATCGTCAGACTCTGCCCAGTCAGAGTCCAAACCGGTCCGAATCCGAGCGATTTTGTCCGACAGATGTTGGTTAAACTCCTCGGCACGTCCCTGCAAGGGATCCTCCCTCACCTCCTGATTTAGGAGGGAGCGAGTCACCCTAAACAGGGCGGCCGGGCGGTTATCTGCGGACGCAATAAGGGTGGCGAAGTGGTTAGACCTCGCCTCCCTAATTGCAGCGAGATAAGACCTAATATAGGCTCTTAGTCGCAATCGGTCGGGTTCAGATCGGGTGGACCTCCAACCGCTCTCTAGGCCCCGTCTCCGACGCTTCATCTCCCGGAGCTCCGCAGAAAACCATGGAGCCCGACGGGATCTGCACCGGGTCAGGGGCCGCAAGGGTACAACTCGGTCAAGGGCCTCAGTGGCCGTCCTTTCCCAGGCCTCCACTAGGGTCTCGGCCGAGCTGTGAGTGAGGGAGGCAGGTGGGGACCCCAGCGCCGCCTGGAACCTTTGGGGATCCATTAAGCGTCTGGGGCGGTACCATTTGAGTGGTTCCAAACACCCACGGCGGGGGGTGGCAAAACGGAAGACCAGCCGCAGGAGATGATGATCGGTCCATGACAGGGGCATAATAATTGGAGAGCCCCCACCAAGATCATCTAACCACCGTCCAGACAAGAAAACAAGGTCAAGGGTGTGGCCTCCTTCATGAGTCGGTCCCGTAATTACTTGCGTCAGGTCCATGGCCGCCATGGAAGCCATGAACTCCCGAGCTAACTCAGATGATCCTCCCAGCGATGGTAGGTTGAAGTCCCCCAAAACTATAAGTTTCGGGAACTCAACCACCAGCCCCGAGAGGACATCAAGCAGCTCAGGCAGGGCTGCTGCTGCGTGACTAGGCGAAAGGTACACCAGCAGCAAGCCCAACTGCGCACCAGGGCCGCATCTCAAAAAGAGAGACTCACACCCGACTGTCTGGGGAACGGTGGCCTCCCGCGGACAAAAGGTCTCCCTCGCAACAACAGCCACTCCCCCACCCCTACCCTGAGCCCGAGGCCGGTGCAGCACCCGGAAACCTGGTGGGCAAAGATCAACCAGAGGAACACCGCCCTCTGGGCCCAACCAGGTCTCCGAGATGCAAGCCAGGTCAGCCTGCTCACCCTCGACCAAGTCTCGAACGAGAGGAGCCTTATTAACGACCGACCTGGCATTCAAATACACCAGCCGGAGCTCAGGAGGCTGCACATCCTCACTCCCGGGACCTCGGGGCGGAACCAGAGGGTCGGAGTGCCTCACCGCTTGTAAGCAGCGGAGAGGCCTTCCCTGAGACCGATACGGCCCTCTGTTCCTACACCTGCTGCCATTCCCTATCGTCGTGGGAATAGGCAATCCCACGACTGGCCCTGGAGCCCCAGAAGCAGCCAACCCCCGCTCCTCCCCATCGCGATCAGCCTCAGCACTAGCCTGAACAACGGTAGATGGACTGCCCCCCTCGTCCAAACAACCAAGAAAAGAACCCTCCCTCCTCCCTAACCCCCAAAAAAATTTTGACAAAAAACAAATCAAAGACCTCCTGTTGGGTCTACGTCGGAGGTCCGTAACCGTGCCCGGCCATCTCTCAGGATCCCAATAAATGGGACCTTCCTCGAGATTATACTCGGCCGGAAAGGCGGGCCGCCTCCAGGAGGGGGGAGCACCCCTGAGGGCGAGCAAGTCTGTAGAGGAGTACCTCAAACAAGGCATAAAGCAGTCCAGATATAGGCAGTCCATAATCAATTGATTTAAGGAGGAACCAAACAGAGAGCAAGTAGATGTCCCGAGCCTCCACCCAGCCACTGCCACTCAGCTGGGTGTCCCCCAAGATAGGCCAACCACCGCCCTCTCACGACAGTTGGAAAGCCTATACCAGGGGGGAATAGTCCGAAATATCCATCCTGGGTACAGCATGTCCCCTAGAGCTCTCACCTCTAGGGGCAGCAGATGTAAGTTCAGGCCACCCTCTCACTGTGGCCAGTACCCAGGGAACTCTGAATCCTTTGGGGCCGATATGTGAATGGCAATAGAGAACAGTCCAAGGCAGGGATAAAATAATATAGTACATCATCAAAGTCTGAACTACTAGGTGGCCAAATCCTCCGCTGCTCTGTCCTTCGAAAAAGTTTATCATGGCCAATTCTGCAGTCATTGGGGTCTTCCAAGTTATCTAATTCTTTTAGGTCCACAAATCCAATGGCACCAACCAGAGTCACAACTGGTGTCACGGGAAACATAAATCTTTCAAGGGACCACTGGGCTACATTTCCATCCGTTGTCAATGCAAAAACATCCGAGGTTAGCAGCAGCGTTGACGCCTGACCCACTAGAGCAGGGAGTCAGAGGATGTTAAGTGTCCCCCCTCTTAAGGAGGTCCATCTGGCGGGACCCAGAAACAGGTTCTTCTCCATGGTGGCTTCCTCTCCTTGGAAGATCATCCCTCCAGAAATTAAATTGGTCCCCCACTTCGACACTCTCTCGTAAGGCCCTGAAGACCTGGTTCTGCCAGCGGCCCTGGGGAGCCCAGAATGGAATGGAGCCCATCCAATGGCTTAGTTGACTGTGTATTGTTGCCGGGGGGGGTGTTATCGTTTTTTTAAATTTATTTTATTTATACTGTGTTTGTATTGGTTGTAAGCTGCCTAGAGCCGCTGGAGGGGAGTAGGCGGCTATATACACTTTCTACATAAATTAATAAAGCTTTATTAGAATTTATTTCTTGTTTTCTATTCCAGGGCAGCTTCCCAAGGCAGCTCCAGATCGGGGCCATCATCACCATGTTCTCCTGCCATTCAAAGCCAGCCATCTAACAGGTATCAAGGACCCCCAAGACATTTTACAAGCCAATTAAAGACTTAAAAACTCAGCCCAAAGTTTAATTCATGCGGTTGTGGACCTTTGGTGTACAGAGCTGTGCTTATTTTATTTGCAACCTTTATACTCGGGTTTACTCCCGGAACGCGAAGACAGCTTGAGAAGGACAGGACTAAACCAGCAGTTGAACTATACTTACAAGCAAAATCTTAAATGCAAAAGGATGGGGAAGTGTGGCCATAGTTACCAGCCCAACACGTAAAAGGCAGAAGTTAATCCCGAGAACGATTGGCCATAATGGACGGCACATTTATCAGCTGATTTTTTTTCACAACTAGCCAACATTCCCGCAGTCACACCTGTGGCGGAAGAAAAGTTCAGAAGAAATTGCAGCCCTGATGTTGAAACACCACCATTTTCGTACATTCCTCCACAGGGGCCTCGTTGGTGGAATGGGACGGCTTGACACGGCCAGCTCACCTTGGGAGAATTCAAGAATTCAATTTCTTTTCAAAATTATTTTGGTTGTTCCTCTTTTGGCCTCCTTCCTTTAATGATTCTATTACACCATTTCTTTGATATTTAGAGTAGGATAGGATAGGATAGGATAGGATAGGATAGGATAGGATAGGATAGGATAGGATAGGATAGGTTAGAGAAAGATAGAATAGAATGGAATGGAATGGAATGGAATGGAATGGAATGGAATGGAATGGAATAGAATAGAGCTGGAAGGGGCCTTGGAGGTCTTCTAGTCCAGCCCCCCGCTCAGGCAGGAGAACCTATACCATCTCAGACAAGTGATTCTCTAGTTTCTTCTTAACTAGCGTAACTTAATTAGTGTAACTCTTGTCCCGCAACGAGTCATCTCATGGTGAGTTGGCCAGGGTGGGTTGTCCTGCAGCCGGTTTAGCCGTGGTCAGTTGGCCGTGGCGAGTTGTCCTAGGCCCTTTGTGGGAGGCTCAGCCGCTCTGTTCAGGGAGATAGCTTGAGCTTGCCTTTAGGAAGGTGGGTTCCTGGATTGTCCTCAGTGATCTGGAAAGACGTCAACCCCGTTTTTATCCTTTCAGGTCCATCAGTGGGAAAAAGCTCTGCTCCAGCTGTGGACACCCCCTTGGAAAAGGCGCCGCCATGATCATTGAAACGCTCAGTCTTTATTTCCATATTCAGTGCTTCAGGGTAGGTGTCTCTTGATCATCTTGTTGTGATTCAGGGTCAGCCTGTGGGTTCGGCAGTTGGGTCGGACGACTCAGAGGAGGAGGAGGGGGTGTTGAAGAGCTTGCTGATGATGGCTTTGAGGCTCCGCAGAGCCCTCAGCCAGGCCCCTCCCACCTGGTGGAGACCCAGCTGTGTGAGCCTGACAGCATGGATGAAGATGACCCACAGCTGGCCCTGTTCAAGGACGCCCGACGCAGGAGGCAGTCAAGTAGGAGCAAGCAGAGGAAGGCAATGGGGCACCTCGGAAGGAGGCAGAGAGAAGCCACGCCCTGAACTGTATTTAAGGGGAATGTGTGGGAGGGCTGGTTTGCTGAAGACAACCGCTCGGATGGTTTATGTTTCTTAAAGCTCCTGTTTCTTGGTTCGTATCTTGTTCCGTTTGTTTTTGTAGCAATAAATTTGGCAGGCGTATTCCAGCCTCTTGCCTTATTGTAAAAGGGTTTGTCCCTGCTTTTGCTGCAGGGCCGGTAGCAGGCTGGTACAGAACACATCTTTGCTCTTCCTGACCAAAGCTTAGCCCACCTAGAGGTCTTCTCATAGTGAAGATGAGCAGATGTCCTTAATTTGGGGGACAAACATTTACGGTAGATTAGATTCTAGGTAGCGATACAGAGCCCTTGGGTTGACTTCCGTCAATGCTCTGGACGGCTCTTCATAATTTATGAATCAGCTTGCCTCTTCTTTCTCGCTGATCCCAACCGTTCTCCAACTGTTGGACTGTGGAAAAGCTGCAAAAACTTGGGATCGGCTTTGATTGATCCTTTTTATTATGCGCACAGAGATTGAGGTCATTTTACTCCAGCTTGTTACAAGCTCATAAAACCCCGGGGACGTTCGTTACATTTTGCCGATTGATTTACTAATTTCCTGGTTAAAAACTGACCGATGTCCCTCCAGGTCATTTTCCTTACTCTGTACAATTCTGGAATTTCATTCCTATGATGGAATCTAGAACAGCGTTTCCCAAGCTTTCCGGATTGGTGGTCTGGCGGGGGGGAGAGGGAATGGTTCCATTTGGTTTCATTTGTGTTAGCAGTGGGCGCATGTGCACACTGCTCATGTGAGTGGGGCTTGTTGTGATTCCTCGCCAGCCAGTGGATCCGGCAGCTGAGTCTGAGGAATCAGATGAGGAGGATGAGGGGCCTGGAGCGACATCAGAGTCAGAGGAAGGCTCCAAGGAGCCCCAAGTCTTACAGTAGGACAAGGAGCCCAGCCCCTCTACTCGCGCTCAGGCTGAGACACAGCTGTGCTGGGAGTCTGAGTTGGGGAGTGATGAAGCACAGCTGGGAAATATTCAGGATGCACGAAAGCGCCAGCAAGAGAAGCGAGTAGGACAGAGGTGTTCTGTTCCAGCCTACGACCGGCCCTGTTTGAATGTCAGGGACAACCCCTTTTTATAAACAACAGGCTGGAACTAACCCAACCAAATTTATTTACAAAAGTTAAACTAAAAGTTCAAACAAGACTTAAACCAAAAAGGTTTAAACAAGAGTTAAACAATAACAGACCAGGACTTTAGCAAAAGCTCTTCAAACGGTTGCCTTCAGCAACCAGCACCTCCCACAATTCCCCTTTTAAACAGCAGTCCCAAGGCATGGCTTCTCATTGCCTTCTCCCGAGTTGCCTCATTGCTTTCCTCTGCTCAGTTCTGCTAGATTTCCTCCTGCTCCTAGCGTCCCTGAACAGAGCCAGCTGTGGATCGTCTTCTTCCAATCCCTCGTGCTCACACAGCTGAGTCTGAGGAGGAACAAGATGGGAGGGGCCAGGCTGAGAGTCCTGCAGTGCATCAGAGCCTCCCTCTGACTCCAAAGGCTCTCCAAACCCCTCCTCCTCCTCCTCCTCTTCAGAATCGTCCGACTCAGCTGCCGAAACCACAGGCTGACGCTGAATCACAACAAGAGGAATGCAATGGGGTGGCTCCAAAGGCAAAGGAGAAGGCATTAGGAAAGCCACGCCTTGGCTGCATAATAAAAGGGGAGGTGTGGGAGGTGCCGGTTGCCGAAAGCAACCGTTCGTGTTGTGGATCAAGTTTCTGTGGACTGTGTTTGTTTGCCTTGGACATTGACTCAGGTCTGTGAGAATAAAACGGGTTGGTTTTTCTTGCCTTCTGCCTGCTTGTTGGAAGAGGCGGTTTCTCCTTGTGAGCATAACAAGGACTCACGTAGGTTGGGACAGAACAGGTCTGTGGACGCCGGCACCTGAAATGGGCCTGCGATCCCCTAAGCATGCATGCTTGCTCGCCACTCGCACGGCCTGGTTCCGAATGGGCCACGGCCCAGGGATTGGGGAGCCCTGATCTAGTAGATAATAGACTGGGGGGAAAAATTAGCAGCCTTGTCCAAGGTCATAACGAAGAAGGGTTATGGCACCAGGGCAGTTAAGCAGATCTGCGGCTAATTAGAATTGCAGTTAATGAGAGCTAAATAAATAAAAAATATGCGTCCTTCTTTGTCAATCAATAGTGTGGAATTTGCAAGGGACAACTTGGGGATGCGGCAACTGGAACGGATGTCCGGATCAAAAATGGCCTTCTGACCTGCAGCGATTGTTACAACAAATCCAGAAGTAAGTGTCTATACCTGTACTTAGGGCTCTCTTTTTTCTCTCTCTCTCCACACATCTCCATCCTGGGGGAAAAAATGTTTGCATCGTGTTTGCAAAGTTATTTCTTCTGGAAGCGAAAAAACATGTGGTTGCCTGTTGTTCCTTTGTGGGGAGGGTGTCATCTTGCTTTTAGGTTAATTATATTTCAGTTTGTAGCATTGTTTATGATACGAATAAATATCTCTCTCCCCCCTCCTCTTCTCTCTCTCTCCCTTTCTCTCCTTCTCTCCCTCTCTCTCCTTCTCTCTTTCTCTTTCTCTCTCCCCTTCTCTCTCTCTCCTTCTCTGTCTTTCTCCCCCTCTCTCCTTTCTTCCTTTCTTTTTTTCTCTCTCTCCCCTTCTCTCTCTCCCCTTCTCTCTCTCTCCCCTTCTCTCTCCTTCTCTCTCTTTCTCTCTCCCTCTCCCCTTCTCTCCTTTCTCCCTCTCTTCCTTCTCTCTCTCCCCTTCTCTCTCTCCTTCTCTCTTCCTCTTTCTCTCTCCCCTTCTGTCTCTCTCCTTCTCTGTCTTTCTCCCTCTTCTCTCCTTTCTCCCTTTCTCTTCTCTCTCTCCCCCTTCTCTCTCTCTTTGTCTCTTTCTCTCTCCCCTTCTCTCTCTCTTTCCCTCTCCCTCTCCCCTTTTCCTTTCCTTCTCTCTCTTTCTTTCTCCCCCTTGCCTTTTCTCTCTCCTCTCTCTCTCTTTCTCCTTCTCTCCTTCTTTCTCTCCTCTCTCTCCCTCACTCTCTCTCTCCCTTTCTCTCTTCTTTCTCTCTCTCTATCTCTCTCTCTCCCTCTTTCCTCCTCTCTCTCTCTCTCTCTCTCTCTCTCTCTCTCTCTCTCTCTCTCCTCCTTGCTCTCTCTCCCCCCAAATGTAGCTGCTGGTCAGCCAACCACTTTGTGACCTGGATCTGAGTTGCACGTAAGGTGTTCTCCAAGGAGGGACGTCATCCTTGGTGTCCAGGAGGCCGTTCAGCACAATTGCTTGCAAGAGCTCAAATCCACAGACTCGGTGGCTCTTGGTCTCTCCCTCTTTAAGCTAGGCCGAAAGGCTCAAAGGCCTTTTTCCTCATACCGTACATCTTTTGATTTCCCAGATTCACTCACGTTACACGTATGAAGCCGGTTGGCTGCAGGTTCTAGCACTTTTCCCCTGCCGGCAAAGCCGCTTCCCAAATTATCGGTCACGCTTGGTTTTTCAAATCCGATATTTTGAAAGGAACGAAATGTGCGATATGTGTGTCCCTTCCGTTTTAATTTTCCTAGAAGCGGAGAAATTGTTAACGCAAACTTTTGTAGACGTTCTCTAACATGCCAATCTATTCACTTTGCGTTGACGGGAGGAGGTTGAGCAGCATCGCAGAAATCAACTTTTCCGTTTATTACTAAAGGTAACCTTTTTTATACAGGCACATTTGATAAAACCCATTGCAATTCTGAATCCTTTTTCTTCGGTGGGGCGTAAGGGATTCTCTCAATAAATTATCGCACCTTCAGTCATGCAGTCTTTGAAAAGCGAAAAACAGGCTTCTTAGAATAACAGATCACCTACCTATAATGCTGGCATGTTCACAAAACCAATCATACAAAACATTCGGCGGTTGTCCAAGTATCTTAACGGGGGGGTGGGGCACCTGTTTTTCAGCCCACCTTTGCTAAACCTTTCGGGTTTAAATTAAGACAAACTCACTGTTTTTTGTTTTTTTTCTTAAACCGGGAAAATAAAGAATATCACGGTGCCCCTTTGCAGCAATTCTAAAATGATGTGAGAATCTCAGGAACCGTGAAATTGAAATTCTGGGGTCGCCAGTTTAACATGGTAGGGAATAACTTGAAGAGATCTCCATCTGCTCTCCGGGAAAGTGCTGAAGGTGTAAAATGCCCCCCCTTGTAATAAATCCTAAATCCATCTGAATAGAAACCCTTAACAGGATGATAATAATGATAAATCCAAAGCAGAGTCGGTGTTGACCCTTAGCAACCACGTAGTCGGTGGATCCATCCCCAACTTGGTCTTTCAGGCCTTCTTCTAGCGGTGAGATTTTTGGGCGCATCTAGCTCACCATCTTTGGCCAACGTTCTTGCAAAGGTGGTTTTGGTCTAGATAGAAGTATAGGGCAGAATTATTTTCAGTTCTGGACTTTGCGTTAACACTTCGACCCAGATTTCCCGTGGAAAATAGTCCTCTCTGCTTTGCCCATCTGCTTCCATCGTCACATGGACGCTGTGTGACCATCAAAAGCTACTCAACGTTTAGTTGGAAGGGTGCAACAGCTGTGATATACTCGTTTAAATTACTCGAAGGACAAAAGACAACAGGAAGAGGAATATGGGAATTTCTCTTCAGGGGATGCCGTGTGTGGACAATTCTTGGCATCCACCATCAAGATCTTCTAGTGAGAGCACCACAGTTTGGGGAGAGGCCAAGAATGCAGCATTGCAGGCTAATTCTGCCCACCGCTGGTAGTTCGATCCAACTCAAGGTTGACTCAGCTTTCCATCCTTCCGAGGTGGACAAAGTGAGGACCCAGATTGTTGGGGGCCAATAATGCTGACTCTGTAAACTGCTTAGAGAGGGCTGTAAAGCACTGTGAAGCGGTAGATAAGTCTAAGTGCTATTGCTATTGTTACCACAACCACGGTTACCACCTGCTTTGTAAAAAAGACATTTTTGTGTCCAGCTAACAAGGATGTTTTTTTTTTGTTTACAATGGTTTATATTGCTCATAAGTCACCTTTGGGAGGAATTTTTAACTTGGGAATGTGGGATACAAATTAATTGTAATCAGTACATATTTTGACATTGCACAGATGGTGGTAAGGGAATTTCTAGTCCCACACCACCCACCACCCACCACCACCAGTGGTGTACTTTGGGTTATATTGTGGATTGGTGTGTATTTTTGCCACATCTCTTGTGGCGAGACAGCCTCACAATTAAGAAAGAAAAAGCTCTACTTGCAATTTTGGGGTTTGCGCGTGTGTGTGTGTGTGTGTGTGGAACCACCCTCTTGTTTCCAGGACAGAAGGTAGGAAGAGGTTTTGGCTGAAGGTCTTTGATCACCGTGGGCTTTTTTTGTGGACGTGCACAACTTGGCACAACCCACCGCAAGAGTTGGGTGTGTTTGAGCTCTTTGGGAAACGTACAGATTAGCACGTCTGTAGAGAGCAAAAGAGAACTCTGGGTTCTTGAACATGATCTGTTTAAAAAAAAATTGGGCAAAGTTACAAAGACTTCGGCGTTCTTTTGCCTCTGAGGCGGGCTCAGAAACCATCCCGTTAGCAAACTTGGGATCTCTTCTCAAATTCCTGAAGAAAAGAAGCCATGCCTGTGTTCATTAGGAGCAGAATAATCAATGACCTGCGTTTGCAGGTCAGCTGACTTTTTCATGCCTTTCAAATAAAAGAAAGTGGAAATGGAAACGCTGATATGAATATAGTATTGCAAGATAGGGCCAGCCAGCTTTGCATGTTAACAAAATCTGAATTGACCACTTATGAATCCAGGCTTCTGTTTGTGGGGTCCTTGATGCTCTCTGAGCTGGGTGGTTTCCTTGCAGACGTTTCACGACCCAACGAGGTCACATCATCAGTGACAGATGGGAGTGGGATTTGACGCAGGTATCTACTATAGCGTCTACCACTGATGATGTGACCTCGTTGGGTCATGAAACGTCTGCAAGGAAACCAACCAAACTCAGAGGGCACCCAGGACCCCCAACAGTCCGATATTCTCTTTTACAGAGACTTCCATTTCTCCATAATATCTGATTAATCACCAGCATAGATTAAAACACTCTGGTCTTCCTCATCTTTTTTAATTTTTCATTATTATAAGAAGATCACTCGCTCTTCAGGCCCCCCACTTCTTCTGACTCTGATGTAAATGCGACTCATGTTATTTCAGTTAATTTTTGGGTGTGTGTGTGTGTGTGTGAAGATTAAGAGCAGCGTCAAGAGGGGAAAAAAGTAACCATTTACTCTAGCGAGTTGAAATATTAAATACGTGTTTTAAAGAGTGATTCACAGTCGACATGGCAATATTATAAATGTAATGGGTTTTTTTAAGGGTTCCAAAAACTGTATGTAGCTTTACATTTCTTTTTTAGATGGCAGACATAACCGTGTCACAATTATTTTTATATCTGCTTCATTCTCAGCACTTTGTAGTGATCCTTTATTCTTGTTACTTAGAACTAATTCTGTACCCAATATAAAATTGTTGATATGGCTGAAGATTGGTAAACCAGAAAGGGGGCTTCAATTGCAGACAAGATCACCAAAGGCTCAAATACCAATTATTACACTAATCTCTGTTCATGATATTTATTCTAAAACGCTCCGGGAAGTAAGAAACTTGTCTAAAATGCAACTGCTTTTATAGTAAATGTTACATTTATAAATAAACATTGATTAAAACGGCCGGTGTTTGGAGGGTTTTTTTGTGGCTTTTGGAAGTAATGCAGTGCAGGGATATTTTTAAACGTCTTTATTTATCCAATTTAGGAACTGCCCATCTCCCTCACAGTCCAGATAAATAATCATATTTTTATTTTATGTATTATTTTGTACACTTACATTACGTGTTATGGGATCCTTGGCGCTCTCTAAGGTGCTAGGATGAATTTCTGAAGTTTTACATAATCCGGATTTCAAAGGTAATAAATCTCTTTGCTGACATTTCCAACTACAGTAGCCCTCGGCCTATGGCCACAACTGAGCCGAAATATTTCCGTGGCTAAGAGAGACACTTGTTAAATGATTTTGGCCCCAGGCTCTCACCTTCCTTGCCACGGCTGTTAAGTGAATCACGGCAGTTCTTAAATTAGTAAGACGGTTGTTAAGTGAATCTGGCTTCCCCATTAACTCTGATGGTCAGAAGGACGCAAAAAGGTGATCAGGTGAGCCCAGGATGCTGAAACAGTCATAAATAGGAGTCAGATGCCGAGCATTTGAATTTTGATTATGGGACCACGGGGAATTCTACAACAGTTGTAAGTGTGATAAGTGGTCATAAGCCACTTTTTTCAGTGCCTGTGTAACTTTGAACAGTCATTGGACAAGAGACTGCACAGCCTTTTGTCCAGGGTTTCCAGGGGTTGGACTGGAAGACCTCCAAGGCCCCTTCCAACTCGTTGTTGTTGTTGTTACTAAATGAACTGTTGTGATTCCGAAATTCTGTATGTATGTATGTATGTATGTATGTATGTACGTACACACACACATATAAGGAATGGTTGCTGGAATTGGGTATGTCTAGTTTAATGAAGAGAAGGACTAGGGGGGACATGATAGCAGCCTTCCAGTATCTCAGGGGCTGCCCCAAAGAAGAGGCAGTCAAGCTGTTCTCCAAAGTGCCTGAATGCAGGACAAGAAGCAGCGGATGGAAACTAGTCAAGGAGAGAAGCAACCTGGAACTAAGGAGAAACTTCATGACAGTGAGAACAATTAACCAGTGGAACAACCTGCCTCCAGAAGCAGTGAATGCTCCAACACTGGAAGTCTTTAAGAAGAGACTGGACAGCCATTTGTCTGAAATGATACAGGGTTTCCTGCCTGAGCAGGGGGTTGGAATAGATAACCTTCAAAGTCCCTTCCAACATTATCATCATCAGTAGTAGTAGTAGTAGTACTAGTAGTATTTTCATAGCCTCCATCAATATCTCCTTCCTTCCTCAACATTCCAGTCCATTGGATTGTTCTTCATAGAGCTTGGTCGGTACTTATCTTGACCACCAGAGGGAGCCAGATAATCAGTTTCAGCCTGGAAATCCTTAGACGCAGAGCCTCTGTGTTGAGTGGGGAATTCTGGGCATTGGAGTCCATCCAGCTTGAGAGCTGTCAAGGTGAAGAAACACCGCTCCCTGGGATTCGAACCTTCAACCAATTGAAGTCCTGTCGTAGACCTTTGCAGTTGGAGGACTACAAGTAGTCCTCAACTTACAACAGTTCATTTGGCGACCGCTCAAAGTTACAAGAGCGCTGGCGGGGGGAAAAGGCAGCGTCCCCGAGGTCACGCAATCAAAATTCAGATGCCGGGCAAGTGGTTCCTACTTGCGACGGTTGCAATGTCCCAGGGTCACTGGGATCACCTTGTGTGAGCTGGCAAGCAAAATCAGTGGGGAGAACCACATTGCTAATTTAATAAATGCCGTGATTTGCTTAACAAGGGTGGCAAGAGAAATCATAAAATGGGGCAAGCTCACTTAACAATGTAAGCTTCACTTAGCAACATAAATTTGGGGCTCAATTGTGGCAGTAACTCCGGGATTACCTGTATATACGATGCCTTGGCATTTTAGGAGCTGTCCAGGTGCTGAAGCTCAGCAATTTGCACGAGGGAACGTGTGGAGTCAACCACGAGCGTCTTCCTTTTAAGTTCTCAGGGCTGAGACCTACAACGTGCTAACTCACATCTGTCAGTTCGGTATCCCCCGTGCTCGTACAAACGGTCCTCAAGTTAGAACCATTTCTTTAGGGACTGTTCAAAGTTACATTGACGTATGACCGTGTCTTTGCTCTCACGATCTTCAACAGCATCCCCCTGGATCAGAATTTGGGCACTTGGTAACCAGCATTTACGGAGGTTGTAGCACCCTCGCTCTTCCAACATGCCCAAGTCAGTGGCAGGACCCAGATTTGCTTAACGGCCAGGGGGGGGACTACGAGACCTCTGAGGTCCCTTCTGGGTCTCTGACAATTTGCCGCAGCCATCTCGCCACAGAGCAAGAGTTGCACTAATGCCGAAGAGACGGTGGAATAGAATCAATAAAGAAAGGATGCGGAAGCAGGACAACGTGAAATGGGTTAACCCTAACCCTAACCATGAGCCAGCCGTGTGCAGCAGCAGCCAAAAAAGCTAATGCGATCCTGGGTTGTGTAAACAGAGGCATAGAATCAAGATCACTTGAAGTATTCATACTGCTTTATCAAACCCTAGGGAGGCCACACTTCGAATACTGCAGCCAATTTTGGTCACCTTATCACAAAAAAGATGTTGAGAGTTTGGAAAAAGTTCAGAGAAGAGCAACTAAGATGATCCAAGGCCTGGAGACTAAAACATACGAAGAACGGCTATGGGAGTTGGGTTTGGCTAGTCTAAAGAAAAGAAGAAATAGGGAAGACGTGATAGCAGTGTTCCAGTATTTGAGGGGCTGCCCCAAGGCAGGGGGGGGTGTCACATTATTCTCCAAAGCACCAGAGGGCAGGATGAAAAACAATGGTTGGAAACTAACCAAGGACAGAAGCAACCTGGAATTAAGGAGAAACTTCCTGACAGTGAGAACAATTAATCAGTGGAACAGCTTGCCACCAGAAATCGCGGGCGCTCCATCACTGGAGATTTTTAAGAAGAGGCTGGACAGTCACTTGTCTGAGATGGTATAGGGTCTCCTGCTTAAGCGGGGGGCTGGACTAGAAGACCTCCAAGGTCCCTTCCAGCTCCATTCTGATTCGGATACTTTAAAGCTGCATTAAAGAGATGAGCGCTCTTGCAGAAAGGCGTTGACAGCATGCATTAAATTAGTGACCATTAAGACTGTGGATGCTCGAGCTTCTAATGCAACATGAAATTAGAAGTCGCAAACTGCTTATTCTTTCCTGAATTTGCTCACAGAATACAAAATCCATTAATGATTTTTCGTGATGCTCAGAGCGCTTGGACTTCCAGCGAGGAAAAATTGGCTCCTTCCCCTTGGACACTGGTCTGGCTTTTTAATTGAATTTTGATGAGATGATGGATGTTGGATTTTATTCCAAGTCTATACACTACATTAACAAGAATGTCTGTTCGGTTTCCGCTGGGAAACTTAAACCGGTAAACGAAAAACTTGCTCACAAGTTATTTTTTTAAAAAAATAATAATAATAGTGTAATTACATAGATAAATCACGGGTGGTTTCTCCTGCACTGATTCTGTGGAACTATATCTCAGGAAGCCACCCAGCCTGATGTCGACCATGAATAATCCGACAATGAAACATTTCGTGGTAAAATTAAAGGGTGGGTGTCCTTCTTTCCACCCCTTGTAAACACGCAACGTGGTGTGTGGTGTGTGCTTCGATGGTGTCTTTCCAAGATACGTTAGGATAGACATGTCAAACACAAGGCCCGGGGGCCGGATCCGGCCCGCGAAGTGGTTTCATGTGGCCCACGAAGCCATCCTGGAAGCAGTGAGGGAATGGCCCCCTCTGCCTTGGCCCTGGCCCAGAGACCCTCCTCCTGCCAGAGACCCCCAGATCTGTCCCACTCCTGCCCAGGCCCCCATAGGCACCCTTGATGCCAACGATGTAGAGCTGGCCACGCCCACCCAGTAGGCCACGCCCACCCTGGCCATACCCACCCGGCCCCCTGAGGGCAACCGCAATGCTGATGCGGCCCTCAATGAAATTGAGTTTGACACCCCTACGTTAGGAGATCCCGGGCGCTCTTCCAGAAGAAGAAAAATGTCATTGCCAGAGTCTTTTGATTTCTAAAGGCAAGGAAGGCTAGTAGAGGTACTGTTCTCCAGCAGTGGGACTCCCGAGAAATAGCAGTGGAAGAGCAGGAGTAGGACCTGTGGTAAATTATAGCAAAACTAGAGAAGAGTGGAGTAGTGAGCAGTAAATACCAGTCTTCGAGTGCTTGTGTGGGTGTTGCCTGTGTGGCTGCGTTGGCCTCCACGGTCCTTCCCAACTTTGTTGTTCTGTTATCTTGCACTGATGATGTTACCCTAGTTGGGTCATGAAACGTCTGCAAGAAATCCACCTAGTTCAGGGAGCACCAAGGATGCCACAGTTCTCCTCCTCCTCCTCCTCACAAATCCCACTCCCTTCCAACACTGATGATGTTATCTAGTTGGGTAATGAAATGTCTGCGAGAAAACCACCCAGCTCAGAGAGCACCCAGGACCCCACAGTTCTCCTCCTCCTCCTCCTCCTCCTCCTCCTCCTCCTCCTCCTCCTCCTCCTCCCCCCTCATTCCTAGCATTGATGAAGTTACCTAGTTGGGTCATGAAATGTCTGCAAGAAAACAACCAAGCTCAGAGAGCACCAAGGACCCCACAGTCCCTTCCTTTACTTCCTCCTCCTCCTCCTCCTCCTCCTCCTCCTCCTCCTCCTCCTCCTCCTCCTCCCTTCTAGCACTGATGATGTTACCTAGTTGGGTCATGAAATGTCTGCAAGAAAACAACCAAGCTCAGAGAGCACCAAGGACCCCAGAGTCCCTTCCTTTACCACCTCCTCCTCCTCCTCCTCCTCCTCCTCCTCACAAATCCCACTCCCTTCCAACACTGATGATGTTATCTAGTTGGGTCATGAAACGTCTGCAAGAAAACCACCCAGCTCAGAGAGCACCCAGGACCCCACAGTTCAACCCTGAGCTGCACATGTTCTCAAACTAATTATCCATATCCCTAACGAAACTTTAGTTGGTTGGGATGAGGTCCAGTGTGCTGGAAATTCCGGGTTATCTGACCTGCAATGCTGGTTGACACATTTATTTCGGGTTACTAAAAAAAACTAAAACAAGAAGGGTAGCATCTTCTGAATGTCTGTGGGGGGGGGTTCTCAGTTATCCGGACACGGCTGCCCCGAAGGTGCTTTTTCGAAAGGCGACCGGACTTGTGTTTTTCCCCCGGAAGAGGTTTCGCTTCTCATCCGGAGAGGCTTCTTGCTTTCACTTCCCGTTAGCCGTGAGAACTGAGGAAGCTTCTCCGGATGAGAAGCGAAACCTCTTCCGGGGAAAAAACACAAGTCCGGTCGCCTTTCGAAAAAGCACCTTTGGGGCAGCGTCTTCTACCTGCGTAAAGGCAAAGCCTAGTCTCCGTCTACACGGCGCCAGAAGGCAGAAGCTTTTTCAAGATAATGCTGACCTGAATGGATGCTTTTGGAAGGATGTTGGCTGGCAGGGATTTGCTGACGTGTCCCTAAAAATGAAAACATTGTGGGGTTTTGTTTTTTTTTCCCCGGAGTGCCAATTCAGAGACAGCGTTTTTGTGGGCCGGGAGCCTAAACATCGTTGCTGGAAAGGAGTTACCCACCCGAGGAACGAGGGTGGAGCGTTCCCACGTGACCTTGTCCCCTCAAAGAGAAAAATCCACAGGCGAGTGGTTCTCCCCTTACAAGCATTAGTTTAGTGACTGTTCGAAGTTGTGATGATGACACTGGGAGAAAAAACGAAGAGAGAAAGAGAGAGAAGCTTACGGATGATCCTTGCGCTTGCAACTGTTAGCACGTTCCCATAGCCACAGGATCAGAATTTGAACCCAGGCTTCAAATTCACGACCATCCCAGCTGGCTTCTGGTAAGCACGGACAATTCGCTTAACGACTGCAATGATTTGCTCGACGGCCATAACGAAAAAGGGGTCTTAAAACCAGACACGATTCCCTTAACAACCGTCTGGCTTAGGGAGGGGAAGTTTCTGCTCCGAAAAAAAGGCAAAATGCCAGCCACCGTTCCCACCCCCCCGACGGTGATTTATCTGTTTCGTCAGGTAAAAAAAAGAAGAAGAAACAGAGGTTTTCAGGAGTGAAGTAAATTAGACCCAGAGAACGCTATGGTCTCGTATTTCTTTTTCCTTTTTATTATCAACAATCAAGTTAATGGTACACTCTTGTAAAACTATATGCACATGTAGAAATATTTCCCCTTTTAAATAGAAGCATTCATTTTAAACCACATATAAATAAATCCGGAGTTCCTGAAACATAATTTATGACAGTTAACGCTCACAAAGGGATCTGGAAAATAAAAATAAAAATAAAAAAAGGAAAATCAGAAAAATGCGCCCCGGGGCCACCGATACCGGTGGATGAGGCCAATCTAAAATGCAAAAAAAAAAGAGAGAGAAAAGTAACTCATCAAAACCTCATATTTTCCATAAAGACACACCATTAAGACTACAAGGAGAGAAAACGTTATTTATACGTCTAATCAGAATAGACAGGTTTGTATCGATATTAACACTATACAATTGAGTCACGTAACACGGTGGTTGAAAGACACAGAAATGATCTTTTAAAAGCATACCGGTCGACGAAACTTAAATCTCTTCGGGTTTTGTGCCTTTGAAAAGAAAAGAGTTTTTAAAAACCTTCCATCAGGGCGGGCTAAAAAAAACACAAAAAAACGGCATGGACAATGTCATCGCAATCTTGGGAACAAACACAATCCATTAACCGGAAAGGAACCACACTGGGCTGTAGACCATTTGCGACACAAGAGTTGGCGCGCTTTGTGTAAACAGCTCTCTGTCTATTAAATACACCGTTTTGGTAGGCTTGCAAGAAACTCTGGTGGAAAAAGGGCACGGATGTGTGTTTGTTTAATAACAAGATTTCTTCTGCTTAATGGCCCAGGCCAATTCACTTTAGTGTTCTTTGAAGGAGACAGAAAGGGTTCAAAAGCTGTTCGTTCACCCGTCATGGGATTTTCTATGCCGTGTGCTTAATGGCTGCATGTGGGCCCTTGAGCGCTACGGAACTGCGCAGGTCATAGAAAAGTCCCACCGTAGTTGGCTGTTTCTTCAGGGCTTAGGCACTCTATAGATAGAGCAAGAGTCTCCAACCTCGGCCACTTTAAGACCTGTGGATGTCAACTCCCAGAATTCCTCAGCCACCGTGGTTGGTTGAGGAATTCTGGGAGTTGCAAGTCCACAGGCCTTAAAGTGGCCAAGGTTGGAGACCTCCTACTATGAATCACCACGTGTGGACTTCAACTCCCAGAATTCTTCAGCCACCATGGTTGGTTGAGGAATTCTGGGAGCTGAAGTCCACAGGTCTTAAAGTGGCCAAGGTTGGAGACCTCCTACTATGAATCACCACCTGTGGACTTCAACTCCCAGAATTCTTCAGCCACCATGGTTGGTTGAGGAATTCTGGGAGTTGCAAGTCCACAGGCCTTAAAGTGGCCAAGGTTGGAGACCTCCTACTATGAATCACCACCTGTGGACTTCAACTCCCAGAATTCTTCAGCCACCATGGTTGGTTGAGGAATTCTGGGAGTTGCAAGTCCACAGGCCTTAAAGTGGCCAAGGTTGGAGACCTCCTACACTATGAATCACCACGTGTGGACTTCAACTCCCAGAATTCTTCAGCCACCATGGTTGGTTGAGGAATTCTGGGAGCTGAAGTCCACAGGGCTTAAAGTGGCCAGGGTTGGAGACCTCCTACTATGAATCACCACCTGTGGACTTCAACTCCCAGAATTCTTCAGCCACCATGGTTGGTTGAGGAATTCTGGGAGTTGAAGTCCACAGGCTTTAAAGTGGCCAAGGTTGAATATCCCTGCTATAAATCACCATGGGATGTTAGTTCCCTGCTTCATAGGATGCGGTGAATGCCCTACATTGTTCATTGTGAGCACAAGAATGAACTGTTTGACTTTCAACCTTCCCAAGGGTGTCTGAGCCAAATTTGGGGACATTTGCAGTTAAAAAGAGATGAGCTAATTTCATTTGAATATGTAAAGAGATTCTTCTTGGATCCATTTAAAAAAAGCCAGGATATTTCTCATTTGTCAGGACGCTGGATCAGAGTACTTCTCTGTCCTCAAAAAAACCCCCCACAAATGCCCCTTCTAATCTGCCTCTTTTCCTAAACCCACTTTTAGGGAACAAACATCATTAATTAAAGAGGTTCTTTTTTTTTTAAGTTCACATCACAGAATTGTGCAATTCGGTCCTGCGGGGGCCTATAGAATTGTTCCCAACGCTGTCTTGCTTGTCTGTTTATTTGTTTTTAAAAAGTACATTCATTAGCTAATGGGTTTAAAACTGAAAGTGGAACAAGGGTCTCTCTCAAGCTTCAGAAAAACCCTCAGAGGCTACATTTTTAGTTTTAAGTACAACTCACTAACCCAGTTACCTCTAAGATCTAATCTTCCGCTTGAAAATAGGTCAGACCTTACAGCTATGGGGGGCTCCTGTCCTCTAGGCCAGGGGTCCTCAACCGTGGCAACTTTTAAGCCTTGTGGACTTCAACTCCCAGAATTCCTCAGCCACCATGGTTGGTTGAGGAATTCTGGGAGTTGAAGTCCACAAGTCTTAAAGTTGACACGGTTGAGGACCTCCGCGCTTGGCTCAAGTGCTGGGCTATTTCCACCCAAGCGATGGGGGCCCACATTCTGTACCATCAACCAGTCATCCCCATTTGCCGAAAAAAGATGTCATTTGCCTTCCCGAATAGGGCCGTAGCCACAGCCAGGTGAAGCTACCCTCGGCTACCGATCCCTTGCGTGGGAAAAGAGACCGTGCCGTGAAAAATGTGCCCTCTTTGCACTGCCTGGGATGTGCCTTCCTTCCAAGACCCAAGCCCTTCAAAGCATCGCCTTCTCTGCTCAGCAGAAAGAAACGTCAGAACTTCCCCTTGCCACTAGGGGCAACCAAGCACAATAGTTCGGCTGTCAGGAGCCTGCCCTCTAGCGGCCAGGGCGTGGATGTGCAAGCCCAGAATCGGTACTCCTAGAAGAGAAGATTTTTGTACAGTAGCTCAGGGTTGAACGGCGGTGCTTTCTGACCTGGTGAAATGTAAGGAACCTTACTACAGGATGGTTTTCATGAGTAGAATAGAGTAGAGCTGGAAGGGATCTTGGAGGTCTTCTAGTCCAGCCCCCTGCTCAAGCAGGAGAACCTAGACCATCTCAGACAAGTGACTGTCTAGCCCAGGGGTAGGCAACCTCGGCTCTTTTATGACTCATGGACTTCAACTCCCAGAATTCCTGAGCCAGCAAAGCTGGCTCAGGAATTCTGGGAGTTGAAGTCCATGAGTCATAAAAGAGCCGAGGTTGCCTACCCCTGGGCTAGCCTCTTAAAAATCTCCAGGGATTTCTGGAGGCAGGCTGTTCCACTGACCCAGCGCCTTTGCATTCTCACCATCAGGCTTTGGCGCAGCACCGAGCGCTGATGATGTTCCCTAGTTGGGCAGTGAGACGTCTGCAAGGAAACCAGCCAGCTCAGAGAACACCAAAGGACCCCACAGAGCCGGTCCCGCATCCCCAAGGTTGTGCGAAGGGAAACGATCCGTGCCCGGCCAAGCCCCGGGGACGTTTTGGGCCGCTAAGATGCGCGCCCACTCCCCAAGGCGGACCGGGCCGGGTGTGTGGGGGGGGTCGATCTCGGGAGAAGAAGAAGGAACGCCCCCCCACGTTCGGCAGAGCGACCCGACCTGACCCGGGGGAGGGGGCGGGTGGGTTCTGGGTAGGGGAAGGAGGGAGAGGGGAGGGGGGGGAGAGAAAAGCTACTTTGCCAAAGTTGCGCAGCTTGTGGCCATTTGGCTTTTCGCCTACCTGCGAGCGGGAGCGAGGGGAGGGGAGGCGGCGGCGGGCAGAGACCCCCCCTCCCAGACTTGCGGGGGTGGGGGCAGGACACACACACACACACACACACACACACACACACCGCCCAGCTTGGAGCCTTCGGGGAAAGCCGTGGACGCTCCCCCCCACCCGGGAGCCAAGCCGGAGCGCGGCTAGCTGGCTGGGGGGTTGGGTGGGGTGGGGTGGGGTGGGGGGGTGGGAGGCCGACCCGGCCCCCCACCCCTCAGAACATGCCGCTCTTCACCAAGGTGCCTTTGCTGCCGTTGGGTCTCTGCAAGGAAGAGAGGACGCTGGCGAAGGGCCCGCCTAAGGAATCCGGGATGGAGGCGAGGGGGCCCGGCCCCGCAGCCCAGCCCTGCCCGGGACCCGCTGCGGCCAAGCCGGGGGGCGCCGCGCCTTTGCTCCCCTCCGGACCGGGCCCGCCGGCTCCAGCACCGGCCTGGCCCCCGGCAGGGCTGGGCCCGCCGCCGCCTCCGCAGCCGGGCGCCGGGTTGGGGTTGGGGCCCGGCCCGCCGGTACTGTCCGGGTCGGTGCTCTTGGCCTCTTTGCTCTCATCGTCCCGCGACGGGTCGGATTTCTTTCCCGACGAGCCGTTCTTAGCCGCCGCCGCCGCCGCCGCCGCCGCCCGCTCCTGCTTGCGGAACTTGGCCCGCCGGTTCTGGAACCAGACCTGGAGGCGAAAAAAAGAAGGGAACGCGCTCCCGGTTAATCCGGATCCGGCTTCTCCGGCGCCGTCGTCCCTTTCCCCCGCCCGGCCCTCCTCCGCCCGGCCCGCCTCGGGTCTCTGCCCCCCCCCCTTCCCTTCCCTTCCCTCCCCTCCTGCAGGTCGTGAAGCCGCAAAGACGCGTGTCGGACGCCCGGGTTCCGACGCTTCCCTTTTCCTCCGAGTTCGGACTCTTCCGCAGCTTCCCGTTCCGACATTTCCCTTCCTTCCGAGTCTCTCCCCTTCCCGTCGGGAAGCCGCAAAGACGCGCGTCGGACGCCCAGGTTCCGACGCTTCCCTTTCTTCCGAGTTCGGACAGCCTCGGACACCCGCGCAAGGCGAGCCTGGAAAAACCGTTCTTGCTCCGGGATTGGTTCCCGGGGAGCTTTTAAAGGGTGCTTCCTCTCTGCCTTTCCCAAGGATTTATTTGGCTTTAGGATCTCGGTTTCCTCCTTTGCAAAGCATTAATTTGAATTTCGATTGTCCCAAAGGGGCTTTTTTTTTTCTTTCAGGAGGCAACTGGACTTTCTGGTTATTCCTTTGAAGACGTTTCGCTTCTCATCCCGGAAGCTTCTTCGGCTCTGACTTTCCAGAAAAAGGAAAGAAAAAAAAAGCACCATTTTGTTCTTCAGAGGAAAACCAAGAAAGTCCGTTTGCCTCGTGGGGACAAAAAAAAAATCCCCTTTGGGACATCCCTGACCTGAGAATCTGCAGAGAGATTTGAATTTGGCTTGGAACTATAAGAGCAGATTCCAAACCGTTTCCCATTGATCGAAAGCGGATCTCCCAGCCACTGAGGTTGTCCTAGAATAGATGGGTTAGCTTATTTTATTTTATTTTAGTTTATTTTATTTTATTTTATTTTATTTTATTTTAATTTTATTTTATTTTATTATTTTATTTTATTTTATTTTATTTTATTTTATTTTATTATTTTATTTTATTTTATTTTATTTTATTATTTTATTTTATTTTATTATTTTATTTTATTTTATTTTATTTTATTTTATTTTATTTTATTATTTTATTTTATTTTATTTTATTATTTTATTTTATTTTATTTTATTATTTTATTTTATTTTATTTTATTTTATTTTATTTTATTTTATTATTTTATTTTATTTTATTTTATTTTATTATTTTATTTTATTATTTTATTTTATTTTATTTTATTTTATTTTATTTTATTTTATTTTATTTTATTATTTTATTTATTTTATTTTATTTATTTTAATTTATTTTATTTTATTTTATTTTATTTTATTATTTTTTGGTATGGCACAAATTCCTTCCCAGCCTAACCAAAAGTTTTGAACGAAAAGTACAAAAAAGCTATTTCTTTCGTTTGGTTAACAAAAGGCGTATTTACCTCGTCCGGAATTCAGAAGATGCTTTAAGAAATAGCTTTCTCGATTGGACTCGGAAATCTAAAATAGTTTCCTAGATTTGTAGGGTTGATTTTTTTTTTAAAAAAATTAAACTGCGGGGGGGGGAAATGCCTCTGGAAGGTGTCTGGTTGATCTAAAAGCTTTATTTCACCATCACCAACTCCCCCCCCCCTCCCCAATCACCTTGAGAAATTGAAGGAGACAAGGAGCTAGGTTTTTTTTTAAAGGGGGGGGTATCACTTGTGCTAAAGCAAGACCAATACATAAAGGAGATAATAGGGCAGGATTCTTTTCTTTGTCACAAAATAGTGCGCTGCTTATGAATGCAAATAATTCCTTTACGAAAGATTGCAGGCTATTTATTTTTGTGTGTGTCCGGAAAGAGTCGATTAGGTTAACTCAGTCTCCAGTTCCCCCTTTCCCCCCCCCCCGCGCCCCGGAGGAAAAAAGCCTCACTGAACTTCGATAGATTAAAATATTGTGCTGTAAATTCCCAATTTTTTTTAAAAAAGCAAAAACGTCCCCAGATAAAGAACTACGGGATACCTCACGTGTATCGATTTAGATTGTCTTTTAAATCCCACCTTTCTTATGATTTTTTTTAAATAAATCACTCAGGGCGGCAAACATACCTAATACTCCGCCCTCCTCCGTTTTCTTTCTTTCCTTTTTTTACCCCACCACAACAGCCCTGTGAGGTAGGTTGAGGGTGAGGAAAAAAAGGACTTGGCCCAAAGTCACCCAGCCAACTCCCTTTTTACCTACCCTATTTCTCTTTCAATAGCAAACCCTTGGGGGGTTAAGTTTATTCTGGCGTCCGTGTGTGTCTGTGTGTGTGTGTGTGTAGATAGATGATAGATAGATAGATAGATAGATAGATAGATAGATAGATAGATAGATAGATAGATAGATAGATAGATAGATAGATAGATAGATAGATGATAGATAGATAGATAGATAGATGATAGATAGATAGATAGATAGATAGATAGATAGATAGATAGATAGATAGATAGATAGATAGATAGATATAGATGTAGAGATAGAGACAGAGGTAGATGTAGATATATATAGATATAAATATAGGTGATAGGTGATAGATATAGATAGGTTGACTCAGCCTTCCATCCTTCCGAGGTAGGTCAAATGAGGACCCAGATCGTTGGGGGCAATTAAGCTGACTTTGTAATAATGCCGCTTGGGGTGTGTGTGAAAGCCCTAATAAGCAGGCATATACATAGAATGAAGGCTACTGCTAAGCTTGTAAGCCGCCCTGAGTCTTCGGAGAAGGGCGGGATATAAATGGGATTTTTTAAAAAAAGATATATAGATATATGTCAAATGGACACCTGTCCTATCTATGCAGAGGGGGAAACGTTTGCAGCTGGTGTTGGAAATGAATTTGGATAGTATTTAGGTGTATCAAGTGCCGGCAGGATTTAGCAGTTGAAAAGACCCCTTTTCTTTCTCTTTCTTTCTTTCTTTCTTTCTTTCTTTCTTTCTTTCTTTCTTTCTTTCTTTCTTTCTTTCTTTTCTTTCTCTCTCTTTCTCTCTCTCTCTCTCTCTCTTTCTTTTTCTTTCTTTCTTCTTTCGAAACACTTTAAAAATGGCATATTGAATATACCATTAAAATATGCCGGACTGATAAATCCGGGCGCGCTGCAAAGGACGCTTAAGAGAGTTTTTTTTTGCTTCAGCAAAGTAAAATAAAATAAAGTAAAGTAAAAAATCAGGAATAAATTCCTGTTACGGCGTAGTAGAACGTGCCGTGTGCCGCGCGCGCTCCTTCGCTTTCAGCCCTTTCCTTCTTTGGGAATAGCCGAATTGCTCCTTAAGAAACGGGTGACATCTCAAACCAAAACAGATTCCAGGACTTGGAGCCAAGAATGGGGAGGGCGGGGGGGGGAGTGGGAAAGGAGGGGAGGAATGACACGTAGGTTCACAATTCCTAACCTGGAAACGCTCCCGGGATATTGAGGTTATGCCCTTCCCGGAAAGACGCCCCTGCAACAATTTATATAATTTATCCCCGGCCAACAAAAGCAGGATTCGGTCTAAAATCAAAAGAACTTAAGGGAGGCAAAGCGCGGGGCTGCTGCTTCTGCAAAATAATTTGGCTTCAAACGGCAGCATCTGGAATTCCTTTCCCCCTCCCCCCCCCGCAAAAAAAAGCTGACTAAATTTAGCTTCTCCTTCAATTGGGAGATCAACCCCCAAATGTCAATAATAATAATAATAATAATAATAATAATAATAATAATAATAATAATAATAATAATAATAATAATAACAATAACAACAGCAACAATAACAATAATAATAATAATAACAATAACAACAATAATAATAATAATAATAATAATAATAATAATAATAATAATAATAATAATAATAATAATAATAATAATAATAATAATAAATTAAGGTTTTCTTTTGTCGTCGTTTTGATATCTTTAGCTTTCAGCCTGTTGGGTGCAGGGGAGGGGGTGGCTTTTATTTTTATTTTATTTTAATCCCATTTATATCCCGCCCTTCTCCGAAGACTCAGGGCGGCTTACCATCTAAAGGACAAACCAATGTGCTTAATAGCACGCGTCCTGGCTCCCCCAGCTCAGACGGAGCCCTCCGCCCTGTTGACCCGGCATTAGGAGACAGCACAGGAAGAAGTGTCCGTTGCGAGTGTGTGTGCAGAGGGTCCCCGCTTGCTGTCTTCGGGGCGCTTGCAGAGTCAGGAAAGGACCGCAAGGAAAACAGCCCAGCTCCTCCTAACCCACCGGGGGAGGGGGGGAACGTCTTTAGGGGAACTCCCCAAAAGGGAACGTTTGTAGCTACTTCTGCTTTCTTCTCCCTTCCTACCGATCTTAACGCGTGTGTCAGCTTTGCTGGGTGGGTTGCTTAGGTAATGAGAAAGGTGGTATCCAAATAAGGCTTTTCTGATATTTGGGGCTTTTTCTTCCGCCCCCTCCCCTCCCCTCCCCGTCTTTGTTCAGCTGAATTAAAACGTAAAGCTTAAAGGCAACTTCTGGTTTCCTGTATTGTTGTGGGTTTTTTTAAACAAAAAATCAAGCAAAACCTGCACAGCGACCTTCCCCCCCCCCCCGGGCTTCTTCCCTAACCTGCACTCGGGCCTCGGTGAGGTCGATCTTCAAGGCCAGCTCCTCGCGGGTGTAGATGTCCGGGTAGTGGGTTTCGGCGAAGACCCTCTCCAGCTCTTTCAACTGCGCGCTGGTGAAGGTGGTGCGAATCCTGCGCTGCTTGCGCTTCTCGTTCAGGCCGCCGTGGTCGGTGAAGAGCTTGTAAGGGACTGGAATGGGGGGCGGGGGGGGCGAAAGTGTGAGGGAGGGAGAGAATAGAATAACAACTTTATTGTCACTTCGAATGCACACTAAGCGGGCATCTCTTACAGCCACGTTTCCTGGCCTACGGCTCTACAATGGGTCACCCCCTCCGATATATTGTCATTTTATTTTTTATTTTTATTTTTACTGCGGGCACAACGGCACGCATCACAAATGAAATTCAGTTGCCCGCTAGATAAATATGAGAATAAATAAATAAATAAATGCAGAATTAGGCATATCTACCCACCTATATTTTATGGCACAGAGAAACAACAGTCCAGTTCGGGTTACAGTATATATGTGCGTGGCGAGAAAAGCGGGGGCGGGGAAGAGAAGAGAGACACGGTCAGGCGACCCGCTCCGCTTTTAAAGGTCCGGCCGTGCGCTCTCCCCGTGGCGCCCTTTCCAGAGAGGGCTTTTTTAAAATAAATAAATAAATAAATAAAAATGCACGTGTGGATTCTGTCCTTCCGTTCTTGCCCGCCGCGCGCTCAGCAAAGGGGAGGATCGGGGCTTTAATAAAGACGAGGGAGGCGCCGCGTTTTTTTGCCCGGCAGCTCTAGGCTGGCTCGGAGACCCTCGGCAGAGCTGGGGGTGGGTGGGGTGGAAGCCCCCTTTTCAATTCCCCGGGAAGCGGAATGGCTCGCTTTTAATTTTTTTTTAAAGTGTTTCTCGACGCGCAAAGGAAAGGAAAGGCCGGTCGACGCGCGATTCCTTTCCCCCCTTTTTCGTTCGCCTTCTTCACGTCGATTTAATTGTCTGAAATAGGGTTTCCTGCCTGAGCAGCGGGTTGGACTAGAAGATCTCCAAGGTCCCTTCCGACTCTATTATTCTATTATTCTATTATTCTATTATTCTATTATTCTGTTATTCTGTTATTCTGTTATTCTGTTATTCTGTTCTATTCTATTCTATTCTATTCTATTCTATTCTTCTATTCCTTCTTCCTGCTTCTATTCTATTCTATTCTATTCTATTCTATTCTATTCTATTCTATTCTATTCTATTCTATTCTATTCTATTCCTTCGCTTTTAAATAGGCGGCGATTTTCATAATTTAATTATACGGAACGGCGGGTATGCCCCCCTCCAACCCAAAGTTAAGGCTCGCTTTGATTAGTCTGTTGTTGTTGTTAGTTGCGAAGTCGTGTCCGACCCATCGCGACCCCGTGGACAACGTTCCTCCAGGCGTTCCTATCCTCTACCATCTTCGGGAGTCCATTTAAGCTCACTTGAATTAGTCTAGGGAGGTGTAAATATACATCCATCCATCCATCCATCCATCCATCCATCCACACACACACACACATATACATATATAAACTTAATTTTTGCTTAGTGCGCTGATCAAACCAGGAGGACGAGGCGGTGGAGGAAACCCCCCCCCCGCCGCGCGCCCCCTTTTTCCAACCCAGTTTTTGCCAGCCATTTATTCGGGCCCCCAAAAGCCGCGAAGCCCACCCGCGCGAAAAGAAGCGCTTCCCCGACGGCAGGATGGGCCGGGGAGGGGGGCGGGCGTTTAGACGGGAACTCGTTGGCCCTTCCCCAAATCCGAAGCTCTAGAAAGCGGGGCCCGAAGCTCTGCAGCCGGAGGGGTTTAAATCCCGGGGCGGGAGGGGGGGTGGTCCTCCGAGGCGGCGTCCCAGCGCTTGGCTGCGGATTCGGCGCATCCTTCCGGGAGAGAGCTGGTGAAAACTCGGGCAAGTTTGCCATCGGGGGCTACCGTGTCGTCGCCTCTTTCTCTGCCGGCCTAGCTGTGGGAAAGCGGGGGAGGGGGGGTCCCTTCCGAGCGAGGAGGAGGAGGAGGAGGAGGAGGAGGAAGAAAAAGAAGCAGCAGCAGAAGAAGAAGCAGCAGCAGCTTTTGGAGACAGCGACAATTCGGCGCGGCCGCCTCCGCAATCACCCTCCCCTCCTCGCGTTATCTAATTACTCCCCTCGCTTTTCAGTCTCCGTCGCAAAGTAAATAAATTATGCCGATCATTTTGGCAGCTTAAGATAATTTTGTTGGCGGTTTCGGGTGTGACTTCGGATAGGGTAACCGTGTAAGTGAATTACAGCCGCCGCCGCCGCCCCCCCCTTTTTCCCTCCCCCCCACCCCTCCTTCTTTTTTTTCCTCCTCTCCTTCCCTTGCAATCGCTCCTAACGTGATAAATTCTTTCATTTGGGTAAGCAAATTTCGTTTGGTAAAGACGAAGCCCAGTTTGCCATTTTCCAAATGCAATCAAGGCGCGGTTTTAGGCCGGGCTTGGCTCGCCAGCCACCCACCCCCCAGCCAGCCAGCCAGCCAGCCAGCCCGCCCTCCTTCCTTTCCTCCTTTCCTCCTTTCCTTCCTTCCTTCCTTCCCCAGCCGGGGCCAGCAAGGCGCGGAGAAGGTGCTTGCTTACCTGCCGCGTAGGGGCTGCTCTGGTGGTCTCTGAGGGTCCCCAGGCTGCAAGATCCGGGCGTGAGCGACGGGCACCCGGAGGTGGCCCCGAAAGTGGTCCTGATGGGGTTATACTGGAAGCCGCTGGCTTGGCTGCAGGAGCTGAAGTCCGCGTAAGCCGAGGCCAGGCTGGTAGTATCCATGCCGGCCATGCACGACTCATAGGCGGAGGAATTGAGGTAGGAATATTCCATTTTATACATTGAAAAGGCTCCGGAGCTGGCCCAGCCGAGAGGGTCTGGGAAGGCTGGGCTGGGGTCGGGCTGGCCGAGCCGGCGGGGGGGGAGGGGGGGAGAGAGAGAGCCGAGGCCGGGCAGAGATGCTCACCGCTCGGCTCTCGCTTCCAGTGTGGCCTCCGAGCTAGCAGCCGAGCCTGGTTTTATGAAAAAACGGCTGCTGCTAGGAGCTGCCTAGCCCGAGGTCTCTAGAGCATATAGTCCTCATAATAAACTTGGCTCTTTCCTCTTGGACAATAGCGAAGCGGTGGGTCTGAAGGCTGCCGCTTTTTACATGACAATAACTCATCAGTCTATTGGACTGGCGGGGGGGGGAGGGAGGCCGCGGGGAGGGAGGGGGAGCGAGGGGAGAGCGCAGGAGGGAGGGAGGGAGGGCGGGAGCGCGCGAGGGGGAGAAGGCGCGTTCCCGAACTGCCTCCACACACCCCCACACACACATCCCCCCCCCTTCGGTTCCCCTCCGGCTGATTCCTGCATCTCTAATTAGACTTTAATCTTCTCTCTCTCTCTCTCTCTCTCTCTCTCTCTCTCTCTCTCTCTCTCTCTCTCTCTCTCTCTCTCTCTCTCTCTCTCTCTCTCTCTCCCCACCCCCGTTTTACGTCCCTGCCCCTCCCTCTCTGCTTCCTCCTTCCCTCCCCGCCCCGGTCTTTTAATTCAATCAGCCTTCTTGGGCACGAAGAGAAAGCGGGGTGACGATTTCCACACACACACACACACACCCCAAGCTTGGAAAGCCCTTACACGCAGAAGACACGCACCGCCGAACCACCAAGCCCGCGCGTTCACACGTACACGCGGAACCTCCCCTGGCGAGAAGAAGCGGGTCAGGAGGAGAGGGATCGGCAGCCCGGGTCCGCGCAGGGCTTTATTTTACTCTCCCACCCCCCCACCCCTCCCAAGGAGGGTGGTGGTTTAAAATCTCCCAGCCCTTTCCCCCCTCCACCTCTCCGCGGCTGTTGAGGAAGGCCAGCCCCCCCCTTTGATGCCATCGTGGAAACTTGTTTTGTAAACGCGTTACACGCTCAATTGCCCGGCCAAAGGACCCCCCGAAGGGCGTGAAACCTTATAGAGGAGCGAGACGCTAGCAGGAAGGAGGTGGGCACCCTCGGAAAGAGACCGGCGGGGGTGGGGGCGCGGAAGGCAGGGCCGGGCCGGGCCGCGGAGATAGGAAAGGCGGCGAAGAAAGAGCGCGTCGCGGGTGTTTCGAACCCAAGACTCGCCCTGGGTTGCTGCCTCGCCGCGCCTTGCGGTCTGGCGGCGCTTCCTTCGCGGGGTTCCCTCCAGGGAAGGAAATCCTGCGCACCCCGAGGTCGTGCAGTCGTGGCACGAAAACGGCGCCCGCGGGCAAAACTTCAAAATTGATAATAGTAATAACAGTAACAATAATAATCATCATCATCATAGCAGCAGGAGCAGCATCGCTTCTGTTGGATTTCGTCTCCTTCCCTTGGAAAGGTCCTCGTGCGCGCACGATCCTCCCCCCCCCCCCCCCGCTTCTCCTCGCCCTTCTCCGCGGCAGATTTCAGCCCCTCCCCGAGCGCTCCTGGCTTCGTTTCTATTTACTACCCGCTTCTCGAGATTCCCGCAAACCAGCCCGTTCCGTCTCCGGTCACAGGTAGGGGGGGTGGAGGGGAGGGTCCCCAAAGCTTGCCGTGGGCCCGCCTTCCACACCCCTTCCCCACGACTTCTGCAAGGTTTCCCCTCGACGGACACGTGTCGGGTGAAAGGCCCGGTCCCCGAGGCTTTGGCCGGCGCGCTCGGGCGCTGCGTGTTTGCGCGCAGCAGCGGATGGCTCCGTTGGCTTCCTCTGCCCTCGTTCCGTTGGCGCATCTGTCCTGGCCGGATTCTGGGTCTCCTCCGCGGCCGGACGGGGGAGCGAAAGGGATTCTCAGCGGCGGCCCGTGAGAGAGAGAGAGAGAGAGAGAGAGAGAGAGAGAGAGAGAGAGAGAGAGAGAGAGAGAGAGAGAGAGAGAGAGAGAGAGAGAGAGAGAGAGAGACCAAGGGCTAATTAGCTGCATTACCTTCATTACCGCCCGTTGTGGTCTGGGTAACAAGTCGGTAATTAAAGTAACAAACGGGGGGGGGGGTACTTACTCAGGAGAAGGCTCCCGCCCAGTCCACTCACTCACTCACTCACTCACTCACTCACTCACACACGTATGAGTATATATATATATATGTGTGTGTATGTATACATACATATATCTATCGATCGATAGATGATAGATGATTGATAGATAGATAGATAGATAGATAGATAGATAGATAGATAGATAGATAGATAGATAGATAATGGATGGATAGATAGATAAATGATGCATGGATAGATAGATAGATAGATAGATAGATAGATAGATAGATAGATAGATAATGGATGGATAGATAAATGATGCATAGATAGATAGATAGATAGATAGATAGATAGATAGATAGATAGATAGATGATAGATAGATAGATGATAGATAGATAATGGATGGATAGATAAATGATGCATGGATAGATAGATAGATAGATAGATAGATAGATAGATAGATAGATAGATAGATAGATAGATGATAGATAGATAGATAGATAGATAGATAGATAGATAGATAGATAGATAGATGATAGATAGATAGATGATAGATAGATAATGGATGGATAGATAAATGATGCATGGATAGATAGATAGATAGATAGATAGATAGATAGATAGATAGATAGATAGATAGATAGATAGATAGGATAGATAGGATAGATAGGATAGATAGATAGATAGGATAGATAGATAGGATAGATAGGATAGATAGATAAAGATAGATAGATAAAGATAGATAGATAGATAGATAGATAGATAGATAGATGATATAGATAGATATAGATAGATATAGATATAGAGATATAGAGATATAGAGATATATACACACACACGTGTGTGTGTGTGTAATTTTTTAAAAATATGTATATATGTATGCACACAGATATGTCTCTGTGTGTATATATGTGTGTGTGTATAGGTTTGTATATATACACACACGTGTATGTCTGTGTATGTGTGCATATGTATGTGTGTATGTGTGTGTGTGTATAAAAAGAACAAAAAAGACCCCTATTTGGGTCGACACAGGGTGTTCAAGAAAAACACTTAAGACACAGACAGGCAGACAGGCAGACAGGCAGGCAGGCAGGCAGGCAGATAGATTTAGGCAGGTAGTCCTTGACGGAATGACCCCAGCTGAGCCCCCAATTTTTGTTGTTAAATGCAACCGCGGCTACGTGAATCTTGTCCCATTTTGTGACCTTTCTTGCTATAATTGGTGAGGAGATCCCTGGGATCGTTAAGCCAGGAACCCTGCTGGTGGGTGAATCGGGACTTTCCTATTGACTTTGCTCGTCAGAAAAGGGGACCCAAAAGGGGACCCGCAGGACCCCAGGGACACTGCGACCGTCATAAGTAGGAGTCAGTCACCAAGCCTGCCAGTTTTGATCACGTGACCCGGGGAGGCTGCATCGGTTATTAAGTGTGTGTGTGGGGGGGGGGGGAAACAACCCAGTCCTAAGTGACTTTTTTCAGTGCCCTTGTAACTTGGAGCAGTCACTAAATGAGTGGTTGCTAAGTCGAGGACTGTCTTCATACCTTTCTGGCAAGCTCGCCCAGGGGGCTCCTTCCGACATTCTCCTGGGGGGGGCTTCCAGGCAACGGGAAGGAGGGTTAACTTGACAAGCGGAGTGGACTGTCTGTCCCCCTGTGGGGATGGGAGAGGGGAATAGAATAGAATGTAGAATATAGAATAGAAAAAATATAGAAAAGAATATAATATAGAATAGAAAATAGAATAGAATAGAGAATAGAATAGAATAGAACAGAATAGAACAGGAGAAAATATAGAAAAGAAAATAATATAGAATAGAAAATAGAATATAGAATAGAATAGAATAGGATAGAGAAAATATAGAAAATATAAAATAGAATATAAAATAGAAGAAAATAGAATAGAAAATAGAATAGAATAGAATAGAATATGGAACACAACAGAATAGAATAGAATAGAATATAGAAAATATAGAAAATATAAAATAGAATATAAAATAGAATAGAGAATAAAGAATAGAGAATAGAATAGAATATGGAACACAACAGAATAGAATAGAATAGAATAGAATAGAATAGAATAGAATAGAATAGAATAGAATAGAATAGAATAGAATAGAATAGAATAGTTGGAAGGGACCTTGGAGGTCTTCTAGTCCAGCCCCCTGCTCAAGCAGGGGAACCTATACCATTTCAGACAAGCGACTGTCTAGTCTCTTCTTAAAAACCTCCAGTGATGGAGCTCCCACAATTTCTGGTGGCAAGACGTTCCACTGGTTAATTGTCCTCCGTGTTAGGAACTTTCTCCTTAATTCCAGGTTGCTTCTCTCTTTCCGTACGTAGTCCGTAGTCCAGGGGTAGGCATCCTTGGCTCCTTGATGACTTGTGGACGTTCAACATGGCTGGCTCAGGAATTCTGGGAGTTGAAGTCCACAAGCCATGAAGGGGCCATAGTTCCCCTCCATGCTGGCTCAGGAATTCTGGGAGTTGAAGTCCACAAGCCATGAAGGGGCCATAGTTCCCCTCCATGCTGGCTCAGGAATTCTGGGAGTTGAAGTCCACAAGCCATGAAGGGGCCATAGTTCCCCTCCATGCTGGCTCAGGAATTCTGGGAGTTGAAGTCCACAAGCCATGAAGGGGCCATAGTTCCCCTCCATGCTGGCTCAGGAATTCTGGGAGTTGAAGTCCACAAGCCATGAAGGGGCCATAGTTCCCCTCCATGCTGGCTCAGGAATTCTGGGAGCTGAAGTCCACAAGCCATGAAGGGGCCATAGTTCCCCTCCATGCTGGCTCAGGAATTCTGGGAGTTGAAGTCCACGAGCCATCAAAGAGCCAAGGTTGCCTACCCCCGTCCTACACCCTTGCAAGAGCTAACCCTAACCCCTGCCGTAGTCCGTAGGGTCCACCAAAGTTCCTGGAAACAGCCCCCCCTCCTCCAGGCACCCCGGAGCAAGGGGGAAGAGAGGAGGCGGTTGTGCAACTGGGGCTCAGAGAAAAAAAAGGGGGCGTCCTCTGTGTGTGAAGATGGTAGAGGACAGGAAGGCCTGGAGGAATGTTGTCCATAGGGTCGCGATGGGTCGGACACGACTTCGCAGCTAACAACAACAACAACCTCTGTGTGTGGGGGGGGGGGCGTTTCGTCTCTTTGGCCTCCGGAGTGTAGAAAGTGTCAGCTCTCCAGCAGCGGCTCCTGAATGGGAAGCGCGACCCTCCGCGAGGAGAAATACTCAGCCCCGCCTCGGGAGGCGGAGTCAATGCAGGTAGACCCCGCCCACTTTTCCCACAAACCCCCTCCACCCACCCACCCCACCCCCCGGGAAAGGTTGCACGTGGCCGGGTCTCGCTCCGAGCAAAGCAATGGCTGGAACGGAGACGCGCGGGCGGGGAACCTGCTACCTCTCCAGGTTAATTCGAATTAACGAGCCTCTCTTTCTCCCTGTTGCATTTGAACAGCCGCTTCCCCAGGGGGAGAAGTTTGTATGCCCCGCGTTTATAGGAGAACAAGGAGCGGGGGGGTTGGGGGGGAAGGAGGGGGAGAGGGGGAGGGTCTGCGTTTACTCCCCGGATTTGCTAACTCGGAGTCAAGAGGCCAGCTCAAGAACGGATGAACCCAGGTTAGCGCTAATCCGTGTTACCAAGTTCCGACGATGCTTTACGAGTCCCTGTCCTCTACGTCTGATGTGTAAATGTAGGCGGGGGGGTGGGTGGGGGTGTTGCCCCTCCCCC
Source organism: Vipera berus (assembly GCF_964194415.1). Classification (NCBI taxonomy): domain Eukaryota; kingdom Metazoa; phylum Chordata; class Lepidosauria; order Squamata; family Viperidae; genus Vipera; species Vipera berus. The sequence continues at coordinate 77,820,072 of NC_138209.1, read as the reverse complement.
TCCAGTTAAGCTGCCCTTAACTGAAGTAGCTTGCAGGAGCTACTTGCCTCTCACTTTTAGAACGGACATTGCTGGCTTGTGATGCCTTTGTGTGTCGTGCGAAGTGTAGGGTTGGCGTCTCACTTTTAGAGCTGAGATTGCTGGCTTGTGATGCCTTTGTGTGTCGTGCGAAGTGTAGGGTTGGCGTCTCACTTTTAGAGCTGACATTGCTGGCTTGTGATGCAAAATCATTTCCAGATCATTCTGCCGATATATAGCCACATTTTGTATTAGAATGGAATCACTTTGAGAATAACTTCATTGTCACTTTAACACCAATCCGCCTCCGTTCAAAATGAGATTTCCTGGCGTAACGAACGGCTTTCCAAGGGTAACCGCCTCCGGTCTACATTGCGTAAACATGACACAATGATAACCATTGCGAGATTGTACAAAAGGTAGAAGCCCTGTTTAGGATTTGGATACGACTGAAACATTTTTCACACACACACACCCCCAAAAAATCCCAAACGGTCCTCTGGATCTTGATAATTCGAGTTGATATTTCAAAAACAAAACTGTAATGTTGTTGTTGTTGTTTTGAGGTGCCGTCGTAGGAATTGAACATGGTAACCCTGCTGGTTTATTTGGGCAATGTTTAACTGGCTTTTTCCGCAGGGATACTCCAAGTCGGTTTAAAAAGTAGCACGAAGACACGCACCTATGTGCACACGCCAACACACACCCCAAACAACAACGGAGGGCAGGGAGAAAATAAAACCGCGGAGCCAACACCAAAAGTGTCATTAATCTTCCAAAACCGACTACTACTACTACTACTACTACTACTACTACTAATAATAATAATAATAATAATAATAATAATTAATAATAATAATAATAATAATTAATAATAATAATAAATAATAATAACAATAATAATAAACTAATAATAACAATTACAATAAAATAATAATAATAATAATAATAATAATAATAATAATAATAATAATAATAATAATAATAATAATAATAATAATAATAATAATAAATAACAACCACACAAAACGGGGGATGAATTGAATTTCTCTGTCCTGGCTATCAAGGGCTCTCGAGAGTCCTCCGGGCTGAATTGTGTTCGTCTTGCACAGGACGATGCTAGTTTGAGAGGTGAAAGGAGGACAAAGGGGTCTCCTGTCTCTTCCCGGGGGTCTCCAAACTTAGCAACTTTTAAGACTTGTGGACTTCAACTCCCAGAATTCCTCAGGCAGCATGGTGACGTTGGCACTTTTACCTCTGAATCTCTTCTCAGCTATTTCTTCTTCTTCTTCTTCTTCTTCTTCTTCTTCTTCTTCTTCTTCTTCTTCTTCTTCTTCTTCTTCCTCTTCCTCTTCCTCTTCCTCTTCCTCTTCCTCTTCCTCTTCCTCTTCCTCTTCTTCCTCTTCCTCTTCCTCTTCCTCTTCCTCTTCCTCTTCCTCTTCCTCTTCCTCTTCCTCTTCTTCTTCTTCTTCTTCTTCTTCCTCTTCCTCTTCTTCCTCCTCTTCCTCTTCCTCTTCCTCCTCCTCCTCCTCCTCCTCTTTCTCTTCTTCCTCCTCCTCCTCTTCTTCCTCTTCTTCCTCCTCCTCCTCTTCTTCCTCTTCTTCCTCCTCTTCTTCCTCTTCTTCCTCCTCCTCTTCTTCTTCCTCCTCCTCCTCCTTCTCTCCACATCATCTGGTGCATTCTTCTGGGTTGTTTTTTTTTGCCCACCCCCACCCCCGCCCCACTTCCACCCATTGGCCACCTTCTCGCTTCCATTCATGGTCCTGAGGCTCCATGCCGCCTCATTCTTCTCTCTTCACACAGGCTGTCAGTCCCCTGAGCAAATGCCCTTGACTCGATTATCTCCTGTTTATTTATTCATTTCGTTCAGGGGCTCCCTCTCCCCCCCTCCAAAAATTAGCTTCTCAAGATGAAAGACCTTTCTCCCCACCCTCTCTCTATCTCTTTCTTTCTTTTTTATTTTTTTCTTCCTTCCTTCCTTCCTTCCTTCCTTCCTTCCTATCTCTCTCTCTTTCTCTCTTTCTCTCTCTTTCTCTCTTTTCCTTCCTTCCTTCCCTTCCTTTCTTTCTCTCTCTTTCCTTCTTTCTCTCTATGTCTCTATCTCTGTCTCTCTGTGTGTCTCTCTTTCTCTCTTCTTTCTTTCTCTTCCTTCCTTTCTGTCTCACTCTTCTCTCTCCTTCTCTCTCTGTCTCTTTCTCTCTTTCTTTCTTTTTCTTTTCTTCCTTCCTTCCTTCCTTCCTTCCTTCCTTCCTTCCTTCCTCTCTCTCTCTCTTTTTCTTTCTCTGTCTCTCTCATTCTCTCTTTTATTCTCTTTTTCTCTCTCTTTATTTTCCTTCCTTCCTTCCTTCCTTCCTTCCTTCCTTCCTTCCTTCCTCTCTCTCTCTCTTTTTCTTTCTCTGTCTCTCTCATTCTCTCTTTTATTCTCTTTTTCTCTCTCTTTATTTTCCTTCCTTCCTTCCTTCCTTCCTTCCTTCCTTCCTTCCTTCCTTCCTTCCTGTCTCTCTCTCTCTCTCTCTTTATTTCTCTCTCTCTCTCTCTCTGGAGCTTGACTGACTTCAAGACACACACACCCCCTCCTGTTACTGTTTTTTTGCAAGGCGTTGTCCTTTTTACACACATGAGATGTCCCTTTTCCAGAGTTGCCAGCACATGGTTAATTTGATTACGGCAAGGATACACCAACGGCTTCAGCGGCCTTCCACCACGCGTCTGGAGAAAGCAGGGGTGGGGGAGAGCCCGGGCGCCCCTCCGCACAAAATAAATCAAATCAGAAAGAAGTGTGGATGCTTTCGAAAAGCGCTCCCTTTCCCCCCCCGAACCCCCCCCCACTCCTTGACTTCCAAGCGTCCCAAATGGAATTAAGGGTCCTCATTGTCTTTCTCTCTCCCCCCCTTTTAACCCCCAAATACAGGTTTTTTGTGGCTTTGTCAACACAGCCAGCAAGGCAGGGATGTGAGCAAAGCGGCTTTTTTTTTTGGTCCCTCCCGTAAAATGTGGCCTGAGGAGGAGGGGGGGGGACAGGGGGCTCAGAAAGGGATCGGCTGAAGGAAATGGGTAGAGGGTACCAGCGGCCCTCGGCTTACGACAGTTCATTTACTGACCGTTCGAAGTTAAGACGGCACTACAAAAAGGGACACTGAACGGGTCGTGTCCGCGTCCCCAGGGGTCACACGATCCACATTCAGACGCTCGGAGAACCGACTCACGCTAATGACGGTCGGCGGTGTCTCGGGGGGTGACGTGATTCCCAGGGTCACGTGATCGAAATTCAGACTCTCGGCAACTGACTCCCCTTAATGACGGTTGCAATGACCCGGTCTGTGTGTGTGTGTGTGTGTGTGTGTGACGTGATCCCCTTCTACAGGGAAGCCAGACTCATTTTGCCACCGTGCTACTACTAGCCGAGCCGCTGCAGCGATCCACTGAACAACTCTGGCAGGCAGGGTCATAAAACGGGGCAAGGAAAGTTCATAAAACGGGGCAGAAACTCCCTTAGCGACCGATAGAAATGTTTCGACGCCATCGTGGTCGTAAGTCGAGGACCAAATGCATTGAAGGACACAGCTCCGGGAAGCAAAGAAAGAGAGGAAAAATAAACTTCGCTTCCTTCTTCTGGGAGATTCTTCGCCCGGAATCTTTATTTTACTTTTTCTTTCTTTTTCTTTCCTTTTTTTTCCCCCCACCGCTCCCCCTTTCCATTTTTTTTCCTCTCTCCCTTGGAAAAAAAAAAAGTATCGGGAGGCCTTGGAAACAACCAGGCCAAACAAAATGCCGTTGTATAGAAGCTGCAATTCGCTTGTCAGGCCTGTCATGTCTCGCTCCTCCGAAAGCGGTTTTTCCCCTCCGGCTAAACACTCCGTAACATGGGAATGGATCAAATATTAAACACCGGAGAGAGTTCCCAAGCGCCTCTCTGTTTGATTGCTTCATTTGGAGGAGACCGCTAAAGGATCCACGCCAGAGGAGGCCAAGGATCGGAAGAGCAGCTTGGGAATGCCATCCTGGCTTAAAGAGGATTAGCCAGGATTCTCCCGTGGATGGCCTTCGGAGTCCTCAGTGAAAAGGGCGCATCGACCCGGCTTCCGATCAAACCCCGGGGTCACAAATAAGAGACGCCCCAACCCAGAGACTGACAATAGCTATTTATTTATTTGTACCTTTCTTTTCTCGGTTTGGTGGGAGACTAGGGCCCATGTGCCTTCGGCGGTAGTTATCCACACGCCCTGCTTTATGCTGAATAGACCAGGGTTAGTGTGTCGAGAACAGGCTCCTCCGGGATGGCATGGAAGCGTCGCGGATGTGCCTTGAACAATGTGGGGTGTGTGTGTGTTTGTGTCCCCCTCGGGGAGTTCCACGTTTCTGATTTTTAGGCGTTCAAGGTTTATCCTTTAATTACACAACGTATAATGCCCTCTCCAGAAGATGGTAGAGGACAGGAAGGCCTGGAGGAACGTTGTCCGTGGGGTCGCGATGGGTCGGACACGACTTCGCAACTAACAACAACAACAATGCCCTTTGGCGCGTCCAGAAAGGCACTGTGAGCGGACTGAAAAAAAAGTTTTTTCCGCCTTTTCGATTTTGGAGAATTATTTTACAAACTTTTAGGTAGCCAACGGAGGGTGGACGCTACACTTTGGGGGGTACCTTCTCCACTGGAGTTGCAGGAAATCAACGCTTTCAATAGGGGTGGGGGATCCTGAGGGCGGGGTGGAGAAAAAGGGCTTTTGAGCCTACAGGTAGGGTGAGGCCACAACCACACAGTTGTTATCCGCCCTCCTGCTTTCCACCCACCCGTTAACTTTGCTGCCCCTCAGAAATGGATGTCCTTAACTCCTTGACTTACGGCCACCGTTGAGCACAAAATTTGCGTGGCTACGTGAAACACTTGCCGAGTGAGCCTGGCTCCATTTTACAAGCTTCTTTTCTTTTTGGCCGCCGTCGTTAAGTGAATCACTGCACTTGTTGAAATTAATAAACGAATCTGGCCTTCCCCGTTGACTTTGATTGACGGGAGGTCGAAAAGGGGGATCCCATGACACACACACACACACACACACACACACACCCAGCGACACTGCGACCGTCGCAACTAAGAAGCATCTGAATTTTGATCATGTGACCGGGGGGGAATGCCGCAAAATCGCCTGCCTTCAAATGAAGTACCCGAACAGTAAATCTCTCCTGATTTTCATTTTATAGGACGTGCTTTCAGGAAGAGATGCTATGAAGGGTTGCGGAATGCTGGCGCCACCCGCAACATCGCGACGGGTCGCCTTTGAGATGTAAGTATGGAAAACCCTCACTTTTTTTCCGGTGCTGTTGCAACTTGGAGCAGTCACTAAATGAAGCGTGGTTGGTCAAGGGCCAGCCGTATTCATTGGGGCTTTGGGGCGTGAACGCTGCTCCGCCAAGGAATTGATGGTCTATCCGCTGGGGATACTGCGAACGCTGGAAATGAGGGGGGGGGAGGGAAACCCAGAAATAGTTGCTACTCCTCCTTGCAAAAGGAATCTCCTCTCTTTCCTTCCCACCCCCCCTCCTTTTTTTGTGTGTGCCAATAGCTGCTGGATTAGAAGGATTGGAGACCATTTTAAGGGTCGCCCAGATGTAAAAGTGACATCTGCTGCTGACTAAATTGAATTAGGCCGTGAGGCCTTGATTCTCTTGGCGAGCGAAGCCCGAGAAACACACGTATTTGTGTCAAGAATGAAAACAAAAGCGCCCGTCCGGAGGCAAAGGGGGTCCCCATTTGTTTGCTTGTGTCCTGCCTTTATGTACTTTTTACAAATAAGTCAAGGTGACAAACATACCCAGCACAGCTTTCTCTTCCTATTTCCCCCACACACACACACACACACAAACACACACAATAACATCTTTGCAAGGTAGGTTGGGCTGAGAGAGAGAGGGACTGGCCCAAAGTCACCCAGCTGGCTTTTATGGCTCAGGCGGGACTAGAACTCACCATTTCCTGGTGATTGGCCCAAAGTCACCTAGCTGGCTTTCATGTCTAAGGCAGGACTAGAACTCACCGTCTCCTGGTGACTGGCTAAAGTCACCCAGCTGGCTTCCATGTCTAAGGCAGGACTAGAACTCACCGTCTCCTGGTGACTGGCTAAAGTCACCCAGCTGGCTTCCATGTCTAAGGCGGGACTAGAACTCACCGTCTCCTGGTGACTGGCTAAAGTCACCTAGCTGGCTTCCATGTCTAAGGCGGGACTAGAACTCACCGTCTCCTGGTGACTGGCTAAAGTCACCCAGCTGGCTTTCATGTCTAAGGTGGGACTAGAATTCACCATCTCCTGGTGATTGGCCAAAGTCACCCAGCTGGCTTTTATGGCTCAGGCGGGACTAGAACTCACCGTCTCCTGGTGATTGGCCAAAGTCACCCAGCTGGCTTTCATGTCTAAGGTGGGACTAGAATTCACCATCTCCTGGTGATTGGCCCAAAGTCACCCAGCTGGCTTTCATGTCTAAGGCGGGACTAGAACTCACCATCTCCAGTTATTTAGAGTTCCCTTAGAGCTGTGGTGGTGAAGTTCACTTCAAGAGTTTGATTCTGACCGGCTCAAGGCTGACTCATCCTTCCATCCTTTCGAGGTCGGTAAAATGAGGACCCAGACTGTGGTTAGGACTTGGATGGTCCTTCCCACCATGTAGTCAGAGCTGAAGAAGCTTCTTGGATGAGAAGCGAAACGTCTTCAAGGAAAAACAAGAAAGTCCAGTTGCCTCCTGAAAAAAACAAAAAACAAAAATCACCTTTGGGACATGAGTGGTGTAGTAGTCATCGCTTCCTTATATCAGCTGATAGTTCTACTAACTCAGAAATCACCAGCTCAGAGAAACAAGCTCAGAGTAAACAACAGCCTAATCAAGGAATCACCAAGAATATTCCCATTGACAGGCCAAGCCTTTACTTGTATATAAACAGAGAGCAAACCCCACTCCCTTCTGCCACTGATGATGCTACCTAGTTGGGGAGTGAAATGTCTGCAAGGGAACAACCAAGCTCAGAGAGCACCAAGGACCTCACAGTCCTCCTCCTCCTCCACTCCTCTGATGATGTGACCCAGTTGGGTAGTGAGACGTTGCATGGGAACTACCAAGCTCAGAGAGGACTGAGGACCTCACAGTCCTTCTCCTCCTCCACTCCTCTGATGACATGACCCAGTTGGGTACTGAGATGTTGCATGGGAACTACGAAGCTCAGAGAGGACCGAGGACCTCACAGTCCTTCTCCTCCTCTACTCCTCTGATGACGTGACCCCGTTGGGTAGTGAGACATTGCATGGGAACTACCAAGCTCAGAGAGGACTGAGGACCTCACAGTCCTTCTTCTCCTTCCCTATGTGACCCAGTTGGGTAGTGAAACGTTGCATGGGAACTACCAAGCTCAGAGAGGACTGAGGACCTCACAGTCCTTCTCCTCCTCTACTCCTCTGATGACGTGACCCCGTTGGGTAGTGAGACGTTGCATGGGAACTACCAAGCTCAGAGAGGACTGAGGACCTCACAGTCCTTCTTCTCCTTCCCTATGTGACCCGGTTGGGTAGTGAAACGTTGCATGGGAACTACCAAGCTCAGAGAGGACTGAGGACCTCACAGTCCTTCTCCTCCTCCACTCCTCTGATGACATGACCCAGTTGGGTAGTGAGACGTTGCATGGGAACTACCAAGCTCAGAGAGGACTGAGGACCTCACAGTCCTTCTCCTCCTCCACTCCTCTGATGACGTGACCCGGTTGGGTTGTGAGACGTTGCATGGAAACTACCAAGCTCAGAGAGGACTGAGGATCTCACAGTCCTTCTCCACTCCTCTGATGACGTGACCCCGTTGGGTTGTGAGACGTTGCATGGGAACTACCAAGCTCAGAGAGGATTGAGGACCTCACAGTCCTTCTCCTCCTCCACTCCTCTGATGACGTGACCCCGTTGGGTTGTGAGACGTTGCATGGAAACTACCAAGCTCTGAGAGGACTGAGGACCTCACAGTCCTTCTCCACTCCTCTGATGATGTGACCCCGTTGGGTTGTGAGACGTTGCATGGGAACTACCAAGCTCAGAGAGGACTGAGGACCTCACAGTCCTTCTCCTCCTCCACTCCTCTGATGACATGACCCAGTTGGGTAGTGAAACGTTGCATGGAAACTTCCAAGCTCAGAGACCACCGAGGACCTCACAGTCCTCCTCCTCCTCCACTCCTCTGATGACATGATCTCATTGGGTAGTGAAATGTTGCATGGAAACAACCAAGCTCAGACAGCACTGAGGACCTCACAGTCCTTCTCCTCCTCCATTTCTACGATGATGTGACCTTGTTGGCTAGAGAAACGTCTGCATGGAAACAACCAAGCTCGGAGGTCAGCAGTGTCAGGGGAGGATTATTACTCCCCTATCAGAGGGCGACAAACCGTGGTTCATTTGATGCATGGTGAACATCAAAGAAGGACCCAGATTGTTGGGGGCAATTAAGCTGACTTTGTAATAATGCCGCTTGGGGGTGTGTGTGAAAAGCCCTAATAAGCAGGCATATACATAGAATGAAGGCTACTGCTAAGCTTGTAAGCCGACCTGAGTCTTCGGAGAAGGGCGGGATATAAATGGAATTAAAAAAAATAATCCGAGGCATATTCTACTGTAAAACTTTTAATGAGAAAACAAAGGCCTAACTGACTACATCTCTCATCAGGCAGAATGCAAAGTCAAAGGAGAAAAACTTTTTCTAGACATGCGCACTTAGTAGGACAAAACAGAGTAAAACCATAACATGGCTGGACATGTGACAATCACTATGGTTACATGATAAGATAGTAACACAGGTGCAGAGAGCAGGGGAAAACGTACAGACAGAAATGAGCGAAGCTGGCAAAACTAAAAAAAACACACGCAGTGACATCCCCTTCTTTTGTCAGCCACGCAGATCTCAGATAAGGCGCATCTTGTTACGCAGATACTCGTGCTGAGCTGTAGAAAGTGGTTTTGTTCAGCATATCAGCCATCTGGTCCTGTGTAGGCACGTACTGCAATTTAACAAAACCTTGTTTAACTACTTGTCTTATATTTTGGTAACGGATGTCGGTGTGTCTAGACCTGGAACCTGTAGAGCGATTCTCAGATATTGTTGTGATTCAGGGTCAGCCTGTGGGGTCGGCAGTTGGGTCGGACGACTCAGAGGAGGAGGGGGGTGTTGAAGACCTTGCTGAGGGGGTTGAAGATCTTGCTGATGATAGCCCTCAGGCAGGCCCCTCCCACTTGGTCACCATGGAGACCCAGCTGTGTGAGCCTGACAGTGTGGATGAAGATGACCCACAGCTGGCCCTGTTCAAGGACGCCCGACGCAGGAGGCAGTCAAGTAGGAGTAAACAGAGGAAGGCAATGGGGCTTCTCGGAAGGAGGCAGAGAGAAGCCACGCCCTGAACTCTATATAAGGGGAATGTGTGGGGAGGGCTGGTTTGCTGAAGGCAACCACTGGGATGGTTCATGTTTCTTTAAGCTTCTGTTTCTTGGTTCGTGTCTTGTTTGTTTTTGTTGCAATAAATTTGGCAGGCGTAATTCCAGCCTCTTGCCGTTTGTGGAGGGGTTGTCCCTGCCTTTTCTGCAGGGCCGGTAGCAGGCTGGTACAGAACAGATATATAAACCACAGATTCGTTGTCTTCCACGGCTGAGGACTCCTCTCCACCCTTAATCCAACTCTCTAACCAGCTCTTTAGTTTACAATTCCTAGGATATGTTTCTCAACAAAGCCTGTTCTGAGAACTTCAACTCCTACACAATTGGGGCGTTCAAGATTGGGGAAGGTCAAAGAGCTGTGCAGCAGTGCAAATTTTGATATTTTTTTTTTTAAAAAGCAACACTTTTTCATGGGCTCTCTTAGGAACTACCCTCGCTTCGTTGTGGACGACTGCTTTATCGGGGAGGCCGTTTCTGATAGATGGAAATTCACTGTAACGCTGCTGAAAATTGAAAAACTGCCACGATTTTGAATACCTTGCGCAATATTCCATCACGCGGCAGATATTTCCTGATAATGAAAAAATCATTTAATGCCATTTTTTTCAAATGTAAGACTATAAATCTTGTAGACGGGTCTGCTTTTTAAACATTCAGTGCATTTTCATTAGAGGTTTGCCATCACGACTGGGAAGAAATTAGGAGGCCCTAGCACAATCAGAGCAGAAAATAAAAGTATTTTAAAGAAAGTAAAACAGATAAATAAAATAGAGATGACGCTAACCTATTTATTTTCAGTGGACTCCTGGTTATGGAAGCAAAAGAATTTTGGAGACCTTTTTATGGAAAGTTTCAAATTCTTTTTACAGACAGGCATTACAAGGGCAATTATTATTATTATTATTATTATTATTATTATTATTATTATTATTATTATTATTATTAATAATTATTTATTATTATTATTATTATTATTATTATTATTATTAAAAATATCTCTGTAAAAAACAGTTTTAAGCTCGGGGAAATTTTCTTTTTTTAATTTGCATTGGAGTTTACGCCACAATCTGTATAAACCTTTAAAAAAAAGCATGTTTTTTTTAAAAAAAAAGCACGTTAAGAAAAGACTGGACACCCATCTATCTGAAACAGTCTAGGCCTGGTCTCCTGCTTGAGCCAGGGGTTGGACTAGAAGACCTCCAGGGTCCCTTCCAGCTCAGTTTTAATGGCATCAAGGATACATATTTTGGACCCTCCCTCTCTCCCTCCCTTTCTCTCTCTCCTTCCTTTCCTCCCTCCCTTCCTTTCTCTCTTCTCTCTCTCCTCCCTTCCTCCCTCCCTTATTCTCTTCTCTTCTCTCTCCTTCCTTCCTTCCTCCCCTCCTCCCTCTCTTTCCCTCCCTCCCTCCCTCCCTTTCTCTCATCTCTCTCTCTTATCTCTCCTTCTTTTCTTCCTCCCCTCCTCCCTCTCTTTCCCTCCCTCCCTCCCTCCCTCCCTTTCTCTCATCTCTCTTATCTCTCTCTCCTTCCTTCCCTCCCTCTCTCTCCTCCCTCCCTCCCTCCCTTATTCTCTTCTCTTCTCTCTCCTTCCTTCCTTCCTTCCTTCCTTCCCTCCACCCTCTCTTTCCCTCCCTCCCTCCCTTTCTCTCATCTCTCTTATCTCTCTCTCCTTCCTTCCTTCCCTCCCTCTCTCTCCTCCCTTCCTCCCTCCCTTATTCTCTTCTCTTCTCTCTCCTTCCTTCCTTCCTTCCCTCCTCCCTCTCTTTCCCTCCCTCCCTCCCTTTCTCTCATCTCTCTCTCCTTCCTTCCTTCCTTCCCTCCCTCTCTCTCCTCCCTCCCTCCCTCCCTTATTCTCTTCTCTTCTCTCTCCTTCCTTCCTTCCTTCCCTCCTCCCTCTCTTTCCCTCCCTCCCTCCCTTTCTCTCATCTCTCTCTCCTTCCTTCCTTCCCTCCCTCTCTCTCCTCCCTCCCTCCCTCCCTTATTCTCTTCTCTTCTCTCTCCTTCCTTCCTTCCCTCCTCCCTCTCTTTCCCTCCCTCCCTCCCTCCCTCCCTTTCTCTCATCTCTCTCTCTTATCTCTCTCTCCTTCCTTCCCTCCTCCCTCCCTCCCTCCCTTTCTCTCATCTCTCTCTCTTATCTCTCTCTCCTTCCTTCCCTCCTCCCTCCCTCCCTCCCTTTCTCTCGTCTCTCTCTCTCTCCTTTCACAAATCTTTCGCAAATCCTGGAGCACTGGGGAAGTATCTGTGGATTGGAAAAGGGCTGATGTGGTCCCCATCTACAAGAAAGGGGTGGGGGGGAAACAGACCCAGGAAACTACAGACCAATCAGTCTAATATCAATACCTGGGAAGATCCTAGAAAAGATCATCAAAAAATAGATCTGTGAACAACTAGAAGTAAACCAAGTCATAACCAGTAGCCAGAACAGGTTTGTTAAAAACAGATCATGCCAAACCAATCTTATCTCATTCTTCGATAAAGTGACTAAATTAGTAGACCAGCCAAATGCTGTGGACATAGTATACTTAGACTTCACCAAGGCATTCGACAAAGTAGACCACAACCTTGGTAAACTAGAAAAATGTGGGATAGATAGCATCACCACCAGATGGATTTGTAACTGGCTGACAAACTATACTAAGTGAGTTGTCCTTAGTGGTACTAAGTCTACATGCAGTACCATAAGGTTCCGTCTTAGGCCCCGTTCTCTCTCGATAGATGGATGGATAGATGGATAGATGGATAGATGGATAGATAGATAGATAGATAGATAGATAGATAGATAGATAGATAGATAGATGATAGATGGATAGATGGATAGATAGATATAGATATACTGTAGATAGATAGATAGAGATAGAGATCGATAGATAGATATAGAGAGATATAGATATATAGATATAAAGGTAAAGGTAAAGGTTCCCCCGCACAGGTGTGCTAGTCGTTTCCGACTCTAGGGGCCGGTGCTCATCTCCGTTTCAAAGCCGAAGAGCCAGCGCTTGTCCGAGGACGTCTCCATGGTCATGTGGCCGGCATGACTAGACGCCAAAGGCGCACGGAACGCTGTTACTTCCCACCGTAGTGGTCCCTGTTTTTCTACTTGCATTTTTACGTGCTTTCGAACTGCTAGGTTGGCAGAAGCTGGGACGAGTAACAGGCGATCACTCTGCTACGCGGCACTCGGGATTCGACCCGCCAAACTGCCAGCCTTCTGATCGACAAGCTCAGCGTCCTAACCCACTGAGCCACCGCGTCCCTGATACAGATATACATATAGATATATAGATATAGATATACAGATAGATAGATAGATAGATAGATAGATAGATAGATAGATAGTTTAATTTGATTTTCATCCATTCCTTTCTTCACTCCTTCGTTATCAGCTGTCTCTGTTTGCAACGCAGCTCTGGTGTGGACACAGTTTGGGATTGATCTGAAGTTATTGGCAGTGCTGGGATTCAAATATGGGAACAACCGGTTCTCTGTGTAGATGCCGCTTCCGGAAATCCGTCCTGGGCCTGGGCCACAAAAAAATTAGCTACCGGTTCTGCCAAAGTGGTGTGAACCAGCTGAATCCCACCACCGGTTATTGGATAGGCTGAGAAGTTTTATCCGCCTGTGTTTTCCTTCGATTCCTGCAGAGCCATTTTTTTAAAAAAAATGAATACAAAAAACCCCCCTAAGGTTTAGCGCTCTCCGGCTGAAACGATGACAGGGGCTACGCTGCAAAATTAAATTTTGCCTTATTTTTTGTGCATTTCTCGTGTGCCGCATTTGCAAAGAGGAGTGAGAGATTGAATGATCACCATATTTTGATCTGATTTCCTTTCGGTCGATGGTCATTTTTTTTTCTCTCTCCCCCCCCCCTCCCCGTTAATGTCATCTTAGAACTCAGAGTAATTTAGTAATTGATTCTAAGCACGGCAGCCTGCCAATGCCTAGCTTTCCATTCGGGGAAATATCTTTGCTAATTTTATCCTTCGGAATGAGATTACCATGCTAATCTTCGCCCAGCCCTCTGGAGCTTGGTCATTTGGGATCCGCTGAGGCAGATTGTGCTATTAAACACACAACCCTTTTATTTTGCTCGACACAGAAGGAAGGAGAACGGTCCGAAAAGGAACGATTAAAAAATAATAATAAATCCTCAAATCAACTCCATTCATATTTTCCAGAGGCCTCTTCGATTTGCAATGCTTCTTTCTTTTTTTTTCTTTTTTTTTTAGAAAAAGCTGAATTTCTTTGCAGTCCACAAACTGCTTTTAGCTGGTGCCTTTTCCCTTTTAGACAAAGGATTTATATTTTATTGTTTTCATTTACTTGTTAAATTTATTTGCTGCCCATCTTTGCTGCTGCCGGCCTACTCCGGGTGACTTAACAACCACAAAATGAAAACAAAAAACTGGTGACAAATGCAAACATCACGACAACAAAGGAATAAAACAATAAAAATAAACAATGGGAATATAATAATATGACGTTAATAGGACTAATGATAATATGATTTACGGGCCATAGGAAAAATTTTTTACCACATGCTTTAAGCTTGGAAGGATCTAGTTTTGTGTATCCCATAATAACAGATCTGAACTGATCAAAGAAAATAAAAGAGAGAGGTCTGTCCTCATTGTTTTATAACTGTAGAATTGAAGGAGTCCTCAACGTACATCCACAACCGAGGCCAACATTTTTATTGCTCAGCGAGATTGTTGCTAAGCAAGCTTTACGACCTGTATTTGCCGTAAACTTTAAGTAAATCGCTGCAGTTGTTAGTCACAACAGTTGTTAAGTTATCCCGGCTTCCCGCATTGACTTTGCTTGTCGGAAGGTTGCAAAAGGGGATCACGTGAACCCTGGGATACCACGACCGTCGTAAATATGAGTCAGTTGTGCCAAGCGTCTCAATTTGGATCACGTGACCACGGCGGATGCTGCGACGGTCGTAAAGTGTGAAAAACGGTCCTAAGTTGCTTTCCCCCCCCCCAGCGCTCTTGTAACTTTAAATGGTCACTAACTGTCGTAAGTTGGGGACTGTTTGTACTGTGCAGACATGAACAGCTAGCCCTCCACATCTGGAGGCAGGATGGCCCATGTGCTTCACGAACCAGAAAGAGGGCTGAGAAAATATCTAGAGACCCCTGACATCCTGGACACAAACTGTTTCAACTCCTCCCCTCAAGACGACGCTGTAGGGCATTGCACGCCAAAACAACTAGACAAAAAAGATAGGGGTTTTTTCCCCCCTCCCATGCCATCAGTTTGCTAAACAACTAATTCACACAACACTGTCCTATGCCTTGGGATGTCAAACCCCCTAGTAGGGCTGTATTACTATTAATCTTCCCATCTTTTTCTTATCTTCTTAGGACCATAACTTTTCTGCTTGCCTCTTGTAATTTATAATAATTGGGGTTTTTTTGGTATCGTAGTGTGATTTATGTTCATTGCTAATTTAGCATCCTGGGACGATCCCTAAGTGTTGTCTCTTACGATTTTTGAGGAATGTATTTTATGACGATTAGGAGCATGACTTTATCACTTGTGGCTTGTATGTACACTGAGAGCTTACGCACCGGAGACAAATTGCTTGTGTGTCTGATCACACTTGGCCAATAAAGAATTCTGTTCTGTTCTGTTCTGTTCTGTTTTTATTCCTATTCCTGCTCTACTCTACTCTACTCTACTCTGTTCTATTCCTATTCCTATTCCTATTCCTATTCCTATTCCTAATTCTGTTCTGTTCTGTTCTGTTCTGTTCTGTTCTGTTCTGTTCTGTTCCGTTCCATTCCATTCCATTCTATTGTATTCTCTCTTATTCCATTCTATATTCTATTCTGTTCTGTTCTGTTCTGTTCTGTTCTGTTCTGTTCTGTTCTGTTCCGTTCCATTTCATTCCATTCCATTCCATTCCATTCTATTGTATTCTCTCTTATTCTATTCTATATTCTATTCTATTCTATTCTATTCTATTCTATTCTATTCTATTCTATTCTATTCTATTCTATTCTATTCTATTCTATTCCAATATCTATTCTATTCTATTCTATTCTATTCTATTCTATTCTATTCTATTCTATTCTATTCTATTCTATTCTATTCTATTCTATTCTATTCTATTCTATTCTATTCTATTCTATTCTATTCACACCCAGGTGTGATTCTACAATTAAATGTTGTTGCTTGGAACTAGCCAAAATCTTGAAATTCTCCGCTGCAGGAGCTACGATTTCAGCTACCTAAAAAACTAGTAGTAACATTAGATTATGGAGCTCACTTTCTTTCTTTCTTTTTTCTCTTTAGTACCTACTTGCCAAAAGTACTTGCAAACTTTTCCTCATTGCATCTTTCCTCTCCCATTCAGGATTGACGCCGTGTTTGAAATGTTTGTGTATTTTTCTTAAGGACAAGAAGTCCTAAAACGTTTGTTTCCTAAGGTTTTCTAGGCGAAGGGAGAGCATAGAGCGTAGAATCCTAGGGCTGGGAGGGACCTCGGAGATCTTCTAGTCCAACCATGTGCTCAAGGCAGGATACCATCCTGGTCAAGCGGTTTCCCAGTCTATTCTTGAAAACCTCCAGCGATGAACTCATGACTCCAGGTGGCAAGTTGTTCTTAACTTAGCATAACAGCTGGAAGGGACCTTGTAGGTCATCTAATCCAGCCCCCTACTCAAGCAGGAGACACTATACTAGCATCTCTGTCAAGTGCCTGTCCAGTCCCTTCTTGAAATCCTCCAATGAACGAAGACGTTCTGATCAAAAGAACTCTGTCAGACAAGGGGGTGGTCTGGCAGTCCAACTTGACCTCTGGCAGTCTATTTAAATTATCATTTACTGAGGCACCCTCAAAAGAAGTCATTGGCCACCGAGCATCTAAAATATCTCCTTGCTTTGCAACGGGACTATTTCAGGTGTTCAGAAGAGTAACTGTTTACCAGCTCGGTCAGCGTTAGCAGGAGATAAACTAGCTCTTCCTCTTATTTACGTGTTGTTTGAATTTCCCTCCTTTCCCCCCCTCCCCCACCTGCACGTTGTTGGGACTTGAATCCTAAGTAACTTTGAAATTCTCCCCTCGTTTATGGATATCCACATTCCGAAAATTGTGGGATGTAATGCAGTTTTCTCTGGGAAGATTTATTTATTCCAAGCAAGCCAGCTTTCCCACGAAAAGAATCTGCCTTGATCCTCTTTGCACCGAAAGGAGTCGAAAAGGTCATGGTCCACCTCGCTTTTTTTAAATGCTTGGAAGTTTACGACTTGCATTACTGTCAATCAGGGCTTTTTTTGTCACAGAACGCTCAGAACGGAGTTCCGGCACCTTTTTTGGATGGAACCTTGAAAGGTAGGCAAGGAGGGTTGTATATGACATGTGTGAGTTCCGGCACCTTTTTCTTTTACAAAAAAAGCACTGCTGTCAATAAACTGGGAGGAATAACAGAAGAGCAAAGCTTGAGAGATGTCCTGCAGTTTTTATAGGGCAGGTGGATCACATTTGGGGCAGAGGGGGAAAATAACAGAATAACAGAAAGTGCTTCCCCCCCCTTTTTTCAAAAGCCAACTGAACTTTGTTTTTCCTTGAAGACGTTTCGCTTCTCATCCAGGTAGTTTTGTCAATTCTGAAGAAGCTGAAGAAGCTTCTTGGATGAGGAGCGAAACGTCTTCAAGGAAAAGCAAAGTTTATTTGGCTTTTGGGGGGAAATGCACCTTTGGGAGAAGCACAACCTGGATGGCTGAGAATCTCCGTAGACGAGGGACCTTGGAGATCTTCTAGTCCAAAGTAAAGGTAAAGGTAAAGGTTCCCCCGCACATGCGTGCTAGTCGTTTCCGACTCTAGGGGCCGGTGCTCATCTCCGTTTCAAAGCCGAAGAGCCAGCGCTGGTCTGAGGACGTCTCCGTTGTCATGTGGCCGGCATGACTAGACGCCAAAGGCGCACGGAACGCTGTTACCTTCCCACCGGAGTGGTCCCTATTTTTCTACTTGCATTTTTTACGTGCTTTCGAACTGCTAGGTTGGCAGAAGCTGGGACGCGTAACAGGCACTCACTCTGTTATGCGGCCCTCGGGATTTGACCTGCCAAACTGCCGACCTTCTGATCGACAAACTCAGCGTCCTAACCCACTGAGCCAGACCTTAAACCATTTCGGACAAATGGTATAGCAGTTCCTATCATTTTGCCGCTGACGTCCCTTAGACTTTTCCCAACCTCATATTTGAAAGAATATGGCAGATACGAATTCCCTGGATAGGATCTTACCCTTCCTCCTGTGGATTTTGGTTTGTGGAATCAGATGTCATCCAGATGCCTTCCCCTTTACCCTTGGTGTTCCTCCTGGAGTGAAGGCGAATGGTGACAGGAGTATTTTGTCCCAAAGCATTTCACAAGGCAGTACATGAGGCTTCCGCGTTCTCTGTTAGTTTATTTATTAAATTTGTTTGCTGCCCATTTTTTCTCCCCCCCTCCCCCTCCGCCAGGCAACCCTTGTTATTTCAGAAAGCAGTTGACTTGCTTTGGATATTTTCCAACATTAATTCAATAGACGGAAATAAAACTAGTTAGGCGCCACGAAACACGATGTTAACTTCAGGGGAAGACAGGAAGAGTAGCTATCAACGCAGACAAATTTGACATGTCAGCATTGGTTTCTTTTTTCTTCCCGATGCTTGTTGGAGTAAATAATCATGTTTATTACCAAAATATAGGCAACAACAGCCATCTCCCTCCCTCCCTCTCTCTCTCTCTCTCTCTCTCTCTCTCTCTCTCTCTCTCTTTCTCTCGTGGAAGCCCTAATTTTTCTCCTCTTAAAACAACGAGCATTTAATGAGTTGTGCGCATAGCTCACACGTTCCCAGGTATAGAGTCCCCCCACCCAGAATATGTAGGCTTCCTCTTGCTTTCAATTTTGCATGTTTTAGCAAAGGCCAATTTCATATGAACATCTTGAAAAAATGGAACGAGCCGGACTGCGAATGCACTTCAAACTACTTACTGATAAACCATATTCTCTTGCAATTTGGAGAGGCCAGATTGAATTTCCGAGCTCTTTGCTACTGTCACAGCAGCTCCATTACAGAGGTTGCTCTGGACCGGCCTGTTCTCTGTCTATCTCTCTGCGCGCTGACCTTCCTTGTAAGATCTGCTAGAGACATCACAAACCCTCACATCAATTTGCCACAATTGGATGTGGCATCTCGCGGCTAATTTGATTTTGGCAGAAATGCACCTGGCTCTGTTTTTTTTTTCTTTCCCCTATAGGATGTTTTTTTTGGGGGGGGAGAGCTCTCAGCTGCCATCTATCTGGCCAGCCCATTTGCTTCTCAAGGTCCCCCTATTTTGTCTTCATCTGTCCCCAAATGGAAGCCATCCCCCGAAGAAGAGTAAAATGACAGGCGATTGTGGTGGGCGAGGAAATACACAACCGTAAACCAGGAAGTTAGGCCTTAACGCTTTTGAAGACAGGTGACAACTTCCACGGACGATTAGAAGATCTAGCTTTAAAAGATAGAATTTTTTTTTAAAAAAAACACCCCACAGATCTTTGGAGATGAGAAATTATTTGAAATAATTGCACAGCAGCCTGACGCGAAACGTACACAGGAAGCTTCATTTTTAAAAACATTTCTGCTAACCTAACGGATGGCAATGCCATCTGTAAAACATTTTGTATAGGCTTTCTTTATACAAAGTTGCCATTGTCGATTTATAGTTTCTTTCCCAAAGATTTGGCCGTCTCTCTAATTCTATAGCGTATCCAGCATTTTTCGCCCATATTACCATCGTTTCTTTCACTCGTTCGTCTTCCATTTTCAAATTCAGTAAAAGGTGGTACGATTTCTTAATCAATTGTTCATCAGAATTGGCTATTTTATTGCTTAAGCCTATAATGCAGGAATCTTCTCCAACCGATGGCTTTCACTTGGGTGTGACTAGATAAGGTTCAATAGTTTGTTATAAGCATAAGGAGAATAGGAGAACAAAATCCTGATGATGATGTTGCCTAGTTTGGTAACAAAACATTGAGAAACTATATTGAAGCAAGCTTGGAGAACAAACCACAGCCAAACTTTAAAACCTGAGCTTCAAGTATTTTTTATTATTTCAAGGTTCAATAGCCTTTGACTTTGACCTCTTGTGCTCACACAGAGATTCCAAACTAATTTCCCATTTGACTCCTCCGCCTGTCTCAGCCACTCTCTCTCTGACATAAATAGTCCTAGGTCTTTTGGGATTTCAATGAAACTGCTTAGATAAATATACTTTTCAAAAATGGTAATTGCATATTAATGGTAATTGCATTTAAATTTACCCATAGGCATTTTATTAAAAAGGCAATAAAATGTAGTCAAGAATCATTCCAACCCCCCAAGCTAAATTAGGCATTTATAAAAATACAATAAAATGTAGTCAAGAATAATACAAAAACCCGTAACTAAATTAGCCATATCATTAAACTGATCGCCCACTGAGTGGTATTTTAGCTTTAGACCATAGTAAACCAGTGATAAGGGACGCGGTGGCTCAGTGGGTTAGGACGCTGAGCTTGTCGATCAGAAGGTCGGCAGTTTGGCGGGTCGAATCCCGAGTGCCGCGTAACAGAATGAGCGCCTGTTACTCGTCCCAGCTTCTGCCAACCTAGCAGTTCAAAAGCACGTAAAAGGCAAGTAGAAAAATAGGGACCACTACGGTGGGAAGGTAACAGCGTTCCGTGCACCTTTGGCGTCTAGTCATGCCGGCCACATGACCACGGAGACGTCCTCAGACAAGCGCTGGCTCTTCGGCTTTGAAACGGAGATGAGCACCGGCCCCTAGAGTCGGAAACGAGTAGCACGCATGTGCGGGGGAACCTTTACCTTTAAAACGGTGATATACAGTGATATATTTATATTTATCTGATCTATATTTTACCTTTCCTTCAGGAGCATCAGATGGTTAAAGGGGACTCACTCTTCCTGTTTTTTTGTTTCCCCCAAAACAACAACTTTGTGATGGAGGTTGGTCCAGGACATCTCCAAAAAGCTGCCATGGGGAAATTAGAACATGTTTTTTTTAAGCCTTAGTCTGATACCTGCACAACCACACCAGAGTAGCTGGGGAAGCTCAGAGGGAAGAAGTGACACAATGACCTGCTGTGTCTGAAGTGGGAGTAAGAACCTCAGCTTCCCTCCCTCAACTACTGTACTGTTGATAAACAATGATTAACATCAACACCTTACATCTAATCAACATCTAAACAACATCTACATCAGAGGTGTCCAAGCGTGGTGGCTGTGGGGCTTTTGGACTTCAACTCCCAGAATTCCCCAGCCGGGCACGCTGGGGAGCAAATCAAGACAAGAAGCAATGGATGGAAACTAATTAACTAATTCACCTTGTGAATGCTAAAGCTTCCTCCTTCCATTATGTATTGGAGATGGGCAGTGATTAATATTTTTTATATGTTGCTTATATGGGAGGGTGTAGGTCTGTACTTATGTTGTATATATATGGCGTGTTTAAATGTGCGTGTTATGTATGTGTACACTTTGAGAGCAAGAGACCAAATTGCATTTTTAACGTGTGCCTTTGTCCCCATAGTAAAAAAACAAAATGACAATAAAGGTTATCTCCCTAATCAAGAAGAGAAGCAACCTAGAATTAGGGAGAAACTTCTTAAGAGTGAGGACAATTTAACCAGTGGAACGACTTGCCTCCAGAAATCGTGGGTGCTCCATCAGTGGAGGTTTTCAAGAAGAGACTAGACAGTCAAATGTCTGAAATAGTATAAGTTCCTTGCTTGAGCAGAGGGTTGGACTAGAAGACCTCCAAGGTCCCTTCCAGCTTCTATTCTATTCTATTCTATTCTATTCTATTCTATTCTATTCTATTCTATTCTATTCTATTCTATTCTATTCTATTCTATCCTATTCCATTCCATTCCATTCCATTCCATTCCATTCCATTCCTTCATTTTCTATTCTATTCTATTCTGTTCTGTTCTGTTCTGTTCTGTTCTGTTCTGTTCTGTTCTGTTCTGTTCTGTTCTGTTCCGTTCCGTTCCGTTCCGTTCCGTTCTGTTCCATTTCTTCATATTCTATTCTATTCTATTCTATTCTATTCTATTCTATTCTATTCTATTCTATTCTATTCTATTCTATTCTATTCCATTCCATTCCATTCCATTCCATTCCATTCCATTCCATTCCTTCATTTTCTATTCTATTCTATTCTATTCTATTCTATTCTGTTCTGTTCTGTTCTGTTCTGTTCTGTTCTGTTCTGTTCTGTTCTGTTCCGTTCCGTTCCGTTCCGTTCCGTTCCGTTCTGTTCCATTTCTTCATATTCTATTCTATTCTATTCTATTCTATTCTATTCTATTCTATTCTATTCTATTCTATTCTATTCTATTCTATTCCATTCCATTCCATTCCATTCCATTCCATTCCATTCCATTCCATTCCTTCATTTTCTATTCTGTTCTGTTCTGTTCTATTCTAAAGGCAAGCTGAGGACAATTTAACAGTGAGGACAATTTAACCAGTGGAACGACTTGCCTCCAGAAGTCGTGGGTGCTCCATCAATGGAAGGTTTTCAAAAAGAGACTGGACAACACATTTGTCTGAAATGGTATAGAGTCTCCTGCCCGAGCACAGGGGTGGACTAGAAGACCTCCAATGTCCCTTCCAACTCCGTTATTCTGTTATTTATTCGCTTATTATTGCCCCTCCAGAGGTATCGGGACACAATTGGGTAAGCAGAGACGAAGAAGGCTCCGTCTCTCCTGAAGTTCCGGCTGATTGTGTGAAGAACTGCTCCACAAAACACGGTTTCTTTCTGGACTGCTTTTTATCCTGACAACCAGTGTAGGGTGTGGCTTCGCCAGCTGTGCTGAGTTAGTGCTTCAGTGGGGATGTTAGGGTGCCTGTTCCCGTTTATCTTAATGGCATCTGTTGCCATTACTTGTGCGTTCGTAGGCGTTGTGACACAAGAGTTTGAAAAGGGGACAAGACGATGACGGTGGCGGTATTTTTATCCTGCCTTTTTAAAATGTGTAATTCAAGGCGCAGTGAACAGGCCTAATACAAAGCCGGTTTTCTGAGCTCTAAAAGTTACATTTGGAGCCGAGCACAGATAGAATTAAACTTTAAGGTTACCCTTGGTTTCTTTGGCAGAAATTCGAGGAAATTGATAGGCGAGGCAACTTGGAGAAACTTCAACTATTTTTAAATTTTTCATTTCAGACATGATGCTGTGGAAAATGGCTTAGTATCATATAGCGTCTTAGCTGAATTTCCTTCCTTCCTTCCTTCCTTCCTTCCTTCCTTCCTTCCTTCCTTCCTTCCTTCCTTCCTCTGTCCCTTACTCCCTATTCTTTCTTTCTTCCTTCCTTCCTTCCTTCCTTCTTTCCTTCCTTCCTTTCTTTCTTCTTTCTTTTTAAAATTTTCATTTGAAACATGATGCTGTGGAAAATGGCTTAGTATCATATAGTGTCTTAGCTGAATTTCCTTCCTTCCTTCCTTCCTTCCTTCCTTCCTTCCTTCCTTCCTTCCTTCCTTCCTTCCTTCCTTGCTCCCTCCCTCCTTCCCTCCCTCCCTCCCTATTCTTTCTTTCTTTCTTTCTTTCTTTCTTTCTTTCTTTCTTTCTTTCTTTCTTTCTTTCTTTCTTTCTTTTTCTTTCTTTCTCCCCCCCACTCTCTCTCTCTCTCTCTCCACACTTTAGAAGCTATATTGAAATTTTCACCATGCCCATCCAAACAATTTAAAAGAGCGGGCCCTTTGCGCAGTTCCTTTTTCCTTTCTCTCTTGCTGTTACTTATTTTTCAGAGACGGGATTGCTTTCAAGAGCGACGTCTCTCTGTGTGTGTGTGTTAGTTGATACGGACATATAACCTCAGCATCCTGGCATCCTTGTTAAAACGCACACCGCTTTTTCTGGAAGGATCTGGGAGGCTTTTGATCTGTCATGCCCCACAGCAAAGCATTTGTGTCTTTTGGGGGAGAGCAAATAGCCTTGTGGGGCTCCGTTAGAAGCGTCCTGTTCACCAACCATCACTCTCTCGGTAAGAGAACGGTGCTTTTCTCCCTCTGTTTCAAAAGATCCCTTTCTTTAGCAGTGGCTTCTCTTTTTAAAATCATTTGTCTTATTTCCATTGACTTCACTGACACCTAATGGCAGGCAAGGAAGAATCGATCCCCATCCGGCATGTTTGTCGCTAAACAAAGACTTTTCTGCGCCTTCAACTAGCCTGGGATGTATGGAGGGTTTGTTTATTTTCTAGCAAACAATGTTTGCTTCTGAGAGTTTGGACACCCACCCCGTTCAGCCGGGGGGGGGGACAAAGCTCTGCCCTAGCTTTTCTTCTTAAACTTGAAAGAGTTTTGGAAAGATCTCAGAGATCTACCCGACGTGTGAAGACACCATTTGCTAAGATGGCCACCGGGCGTGGGAGGTAAAGGGGTCGTCAGATCTTTGTGTCTTTGTCACCAGCGCTATGCCAGAGTGTCACTGCTGGTCTCTTGGGGATTGTGAACCTTTCGAAGGAGGGACCATCTCAGGGACGGCCGTCAAAATATAATCCGGGAAGATGAGTGACTATTTTCAGGAGAAACCTCCTCCTCCTCCTCCTCCTCCTCCTCCTCCTCTTCCACCTCCTCCTCCTCCTCCTCCTCCTCCTCCTCCTCCTCCTCCTCCTTCTTCTTCTTCTTCTTCTTCTTCTTCTTCTTCTTCTTCTTCTTCTTCTTCTTCTTCTTCTTCTTCTTCTTCTTCTTCTTCTTCTTCTTCTTCTTCTTCTTCTCCTTCTCCTTCTCCTTCTCCAGCTCGGACTGAAGACAAGGTGGAAGACAAATGGAAGGAATGAAGGAATCTTCTAGTTGGACTTAAGAGACAGCATGCCTCATAAAGGATACAGTTGTTATTTCTTACCGAGAGGGTTGTCCCCAATGTGCTTTTTCAAGAGGCAACTGGACTTTATTTGTTTTTTGTTGGAGAGGTTTTGACTCTCATCCAAGAAGCTTCTTCTGACTTCCTCAATTCTTCTTCTTTTCTGACTTTTTCACTTCTTCTTCTTCTTCTTCTTCTTCTTCTTCTTCTTCTTCTTCTTCTTCTTCTTCTTCTTCTCCTTCTCCTTCTCCTTCTCCTTCTCCTTCTCCTTCTCCTCCTCCTCCTCCTCCTTCTCCTTCTCCTCCTCCTCCTTCTCCTCCTCCTCCTTCTCCTTCTCCTCCTCCTCCTCCTCCTTCTCCTCCTCCTCCTCCTCCTCCTTCTCCTCCTTCTCCTCCTTCTTCTCCTTCTCCTCCTCCTCCTCCTCCTCCTCCTCCTTCCTTTCTTCCTTCTTCCTTCTTTTTTTAAAAAAAACAAGTTTTATTAATTTTCCAGTTTTACATCCAAATATTTAGGAAGCAGCGTGGTGATTGGGTAATCAATAGTCCAACAACAAGAACTTTCGTACATGTCTCAGGTTAGATCATCAAAAATTCCCTCTGTGTTACCCTTGATTGTTATTTCACATTCAAATGAATACATTTCTAATTATAGCTCGATCAGTTCAGACATTTATCAATCTATTTTTACTTACACGTAACCATGTCCTGTTTTTAAATTTTACCTAATTTCAGTTACGGCGTTCCAATTTAGCCTTTCATATCCATAGTATTTAGATTTCGGGTAACCCAAATTTCCCTTATTTCGTTGCTAAATAGTTGGCGTATCTAAAATACACCTATTGTTTACTTAAATACGTTCCTACTTTATTTCACAAATATATTCTATTTCTCATCCTAGTAGACACAGGCTGCTTTTGAATGGCTACAGGAGGGTTGTTACGAGGACTGCAGCCTCGTTTCTAGAGGAGAATCACACCGGCTCAGTTGGAGGCTGGCACCACCAGCTTTAGTGGTTGACCTACCCATGGCTGACTTACAAATATTCATTTAGCGACCATTCAAAGTCACAGCGGTGCCGGAGAAAAAGGGGACTTATGATCGTTTCCCACTGTTGCAGCATTGCCGTGGTCACGGGATCAAAACTCGGACGCCGGGCTGCTGGTTCGTATCTTACGACGGTTGCAGCGTTCCCCAGGATCACATGATCCCCTTTGACGACCTCCCCCAAGTCAACGAGGGAAGCCAGATTCACTGAGCAACCGCCTTACCAACTTAACAAGTGCCGTGATTCGCTTAACAACGGTGGCCAGAAAGACCGTAACATGGGGGCAAAGCTCGCTTAAGAAATGCCTCAGCGGAGCGAGAGAAAGTTTGAGCTCAGTTGGGGCGGCGAGCTTGATCAGTTATTTTGTCACGAGCAGCTCTTGCAGGGGACATGTTCACAAGCCGTTTGCTGTGCCTGAGTTCAAATCTTGCTCAAATTCAACCAGAATCAATCAGAATAGAGCTGGAAGGGGCCTCAGAGGTCATCTACTGTAGTCCAGGGCTTTTCAACCAGTGGTACGGGTACCACCTGTGGTACATTGGCACCTGGCAGGTGGTACGCGACCATCCTAGAAAAGTGGTAGTGGGGGAGGGGAATGAGCTGAACCGGTGGCAACACCGCACAAGCCTGAGCGAGAGACGGCTGGAGCTGCAGGGCTGTCAGGGCTTAGAGGAAGTGCCAGGATCAACGCTTCTTTGGGGCTGTCAGGGCTCAGCGGAAGCGCCAGGATCAGCACCAGGCTCCAGCTGGAGCTCAGCACTGATCCTGGCGCTTCTGCTGAGCCCAGAAGAAGCGCCAATCAGCTGGAATGTTGCAGCATCTCCAGGTTCTTGTGATTTACATTCAGATGCTTGGCAACTGATTCCTATTTATGACGGTCACAGTGTCCCAGGGTCATGTGAAGTGACCAAAACCTGCTGCAACCACCCAGCAGATGGGGAGGGAAATAAAAACCTAACACACACCCCACCCCACCCCCGCTGCCAATCCTCAACAGAAATGCTCACAACAATGAAAACCTCGGATATGAGGAAGACCACCACGGGGCGGGCAGGCAGGTGTCTTGCTCAGCTGTGGCTTGGGGGGCACTTTTTCAGTGCCATTGAAACTTCGAACAGTTGTAAGTCGAGGACTACCTGTACTTCATCACTGTTTTGTTTTTTTTAAAAAAAAGGATGGAAGAAGAAAGCAAGAAATTTGGCCTTTTTCCTGAACCTCAAAAAGACCAAACTCATGACCACCGAGTAACCAAATATTTTCTGCTCCGTTCCCAGTGTAAAACCGAACGCTTACAAAACCGGGTCGTTGCAGCTATCGGCTTCTGCAACTTTCCGAAAAGATCGCTTGTAATTATCGCCTTATAAAATGTCTTTTTTTTTTTAGGAAAAAAAATGCAGCTTAGACCAGCTGTGTGAGAGTTAATCAAACAAAATGCAAGGCTTATTACTGTATTAGCGATTCGCAAGATCCCAGGGGCCCAGGCCAGATGTGCTGCTGCATAATGAAGCCACAATAACCTTGGTGAGAAAGGAGGTTGAGTTGGCTACCCCAACCTTTGATAATTGCCTGCGTTGTATTCACCGATATGCCAACGGTTAAGGAGATGTCAGCTAGCTAGACGTTACGGCGATTCCAGCCTAGAGTTGATTTTATTTTTTCCTATTACTGCAGCCTGGAAAATGAATACAGGTTGTCCTTGAACTATTAGTAAATTTTGCCCCCATTTTATGACGTTTCTTGCCCCAGTTGTTTAGTGAATCACCGCAGTTACTAAGCTAGTCACACTGCTGTGACGTGAATCTGACTTCCCCGTTGACTTTGATTTGCCGAAGGTCACAAAAGGGGGAATCCCGTCACACACACACACACACACACACACACACACACACACACACACACACCAGGACACTGGAATCCAACGCGAGTAGGAGTCAGTTGCCAAGCGTCTGAATTTTGATCCCACGACCATCAGGATGCTGCAACGGCGGTAGGTGTGAACAGCGGTCATCGCTCCATTTCTTTCAGTGCCGTTGCAATTTTGAATAGTCACTAAATGAACCATTGCTAAGTTGAGGACTACTTAGACCAAAGTGGTAAATTGATCCGCTCTTCTTGGGTGCCAAAAAAAAAACAACAAACAAACCTCAGGCGCAGAAGGCCAGGAGCGCTTGTGAAGTTCCAGTTAAATTGATTTATTGCTGCTCTTGCCTGTGCGCGGCTGGGACAGTTGGACCTTCAAAAAGCAAGGCAAGTGTGGACCCTTTTGAAGTGTGGTGCTGGAGAAGGCTCCTGTATGTTCCTTGGACAGCCAAGGTGATGTCAAGGTTCCGACTGATGATCCCAGCGAAGTAAGCCCAGCTGCGACATTCCAATCTCTAATGCAAAGCTTTATTGAGCTCAACGTATCGGCGCTGATGAATGGAAAACCAGCTCTGGTGAAAACGGTGCCAGAACAGTAAACGAAAAGTATAGAATCTCCCTTCCCCCTTGACAGTACAGGTCACGTTCCCCAATGCAGTGTCAGACAATTGTTATGAGACCTTGGTTCCCAGGCTGGACCGCTTACCGGTGTGCTGAGCACTCCAAACATCCCCCCTCCCCCCTGCATCTGTAGACAAGGTAAGAAGCAGCAATGGCTGAAGCAGAATAATGTTTCTTTGATGCTTGAAAGGTGACTAACAAGTACGGGAGCGCATGACGCCAGACATGTCACAAGAAGTCAAAATAACAAAACTGTAGTCTCACGTACTTTGGCCAGGACATGAGGGGGGAAATTCACTGGAGAAAGCAGTTGTGTTTCGAAGAGTTTGCAAGTGGCTGGACACCATCAAAGCTGACAGCAGCTGGAGCATAGAAAAGCTCAAAGAAATAGTGCAAAATCGGGAGACATGTGGAGACATCTTTCTTCTTCTTCTTCTTCTTCTTCTTCTTCTTCTTCTTCTTCTTCCTCTTCCTCTTCCTCTTCCTCTTCCTCTTCCTCTTCCTCTTCCTCTTCCTCTCCTCCTCCTCCTCCTCCTCCTCCTCCCATCCCCCTCCTTCTCCCCCTCCCCAAACCCTTTTCCTAATACTGGTGATGTTACCTAGTTGGGTAATATTATGCCTGCAAATTATTATTAATTTAGGATATCCTCTCTTAGCTAGCTGCCCCGAAGTGCAATGTAGGACTCTATCCATATCAAGAGTAGTGAAGTAACTAGCTGGTGTCTGTGGAATGGAAGATACCCATCTTTTACTACATCTCAGCTAGCCAAATTCCTTGAGAGGACAGTTACACGGGTGATCCATAGAGAGCAGAAATAGGACTTGGTGGTAATATATCGGCGGTCCTCCGTTTCTTTGCTGGTGGTGGGGCTTTTCTATTCAGACTTTACCTCCATCACTTCCTTGCATTGGAAGGAATCGGGCAAAAGGAGTCTTCCCTTACTCTCAAGTGCATTGTCCGAAGAGCATCGCTGACCTGTTTCTCAATCCTGGCAACTTGAAGCAATGTGGACTTCCACTCCCTAAATTCCCCGGCCAGAATTCTGGAAGCGGGAGTCCACATTGCTTAAAGTCACCAAGGACGAGAAACCCTGTTTCAAACATTGAAAGATCTCGACAGGCTCCCATCGGATTGGATGGTTGGATGGCTCCAGAGCTTTAGTTCTAAATCTGGAGCGTGGAGCCAGCTAGCCCCACGGAGACGGCCAAGAATCCCAGGTGGCTCAGCTAGAAGAGGTCCGGGCTTCACCTGGCCTGCTTCCAGCTGTATCCAGAGGCAGGCTCCATTCGTAGGTTACAACGCTACCCTGGTTCCTTCAGATCAATATCCTTTGGGAAGAGGCAGCCTAGCAAAATCGCTAGCGAGGAAAGAATCGCCTTGGGAAGCGTGCAGAGGGATCAGGTTGCTTACGGCTTTCCTCCTCAATTAGATTAAGACTTGCTCTTCCAGAGACTTGCAGATGGCTATTGATTGACGCAGCAGCGCCAGCGGTGCCCATGAAGCCCCGAAAAGCAAACTGGGGGAAGCAAGAAGCAGGTCAGTTCTGAGAAGTTCCTTGCTGCAAGAAAGATGGAGTCTAGGAACTAACCAGCCGGACACGTTTTGTGGTTCTTTGAGGTTTTATTCACCCCAGAATCCGGGGTGAGGAAAAGGGGGC
This sequence comes from Vipera berus, assembly GCF_964194415.1. NCBI lineage: Eukaryota > Metazoa > Chordata > Lepidosauria > Squamata > Viperidae > Vipera > Vipera berus. The sequence continues at coordinate 77,790,571 of NC_138209.1, read as the reverse complement.
CCTTCTCTTAGCTTTGTGAATTGGCTTGTTTTACTTGTAGGAGGAAAGCCATGGGAAATCTAGACAGCACACTAAAAAGCAGAGACATCACCCTGTCAACAAAAGTGCGTATAGTCAAGGCTACGGTCTTCCCAGTTGCAATGTATGGCTGTGAAAGTTGGACCATAAGAAAGGCTGAGCGCCAAAGAATTGAGGCCTTTGAACTCTGGTGCTGGAGAAAACTCCTGCGAGTCCCTTGGACTGCAAGGCGATCAAACCGGTCAGTCCTAGAGGAGATCAACCCTGACTGCTCTTTAGAAGGCCAGATCCTGAAGCTAAAACTCAAATTCTTTGGCCACCTAATGAGAAGGAAGGACTCACTGGAGAAGAGCCTCATGCTGGGAAAGGTGGAGGGCAAGAGAAGAAGGGGACGACAGAGAAGGAGGTGGCTGGATGGAGTCACTGAAGCAGTAGGCATGAGCTGAAATGGACTCCAGAAGATGGGAGAGGACAGGAAGGCCTGGAGGAACGTTGTCCATGGGGTTGCGATGGGCCGGACACAACTTCGCAAATAACAACAACATATCTATATCTATATATCTATATCTCATTGGCCACCTAATGAGAAGGAAGGACTCACTGGAGAAGAGCCTCATGCTGGGAAAGGTGGAGGGCAAGAGAAGAAGGGGACGACAGAGAAGGAGGTGGCTGGATGGAGTCACTGAAGCAGGAGGCGTGAGCTGAAATGGACTCCAGAAGATGGTAGAGGACAGGAAGGCCTGGAGGAACGTTGTTCATGGGGTTGCGATGGGCCGGACACAACTTCGCAAATAACAACAACATATCTATATCTATATATCTATATCTCATTGGCCACCTAATGAGAAGGAAGGACTCACTGGAGAAGAGCCTCATGCTGGGAAAGGTGGAGGGCAAGAGAAGAAGGGGACGACAGAGAAGGAGGTGGCTGGATGGAGTCACTGAAGCAGTAGGCATGAGCTGAAATGGACTCCAGAAGATGGTAGAGGACAGGAAGGCCTGGAGGAACGTTGTCCATGGGGTTGCGATGGGCCGGACACAACTTCGCAAATAACAACAACATATCTATATCTATATATCTATATCTCATTGGCCACCTAATGAGAAGGAAGGACTCACTGGAGAAGAGCCTCATGCTGGGAAAGGTGGAGGGCAAGAGAAGAAGGGGACGACAGAGAAGGAGGTGGCTGGATGGAGTCACTGAAGCAGTAGGCGTGAGCTTAAATGGACTCCAGAAGATGGTAGAGGACAGGAAGGCCTGGAGGAACGTTGTCCATAGGGTTGCGATGGGTCAGACATGACTTTGCAACTAACAACAACAACAACTTGTAGCAAAATGCTACAGCCAGTAAATTCCCTTTATTCCGACTTTGCAACAGGTCCTGTTCTGTCTTTGTATTTTTTCTGTCGCTTTTATAGATTTGATATGGTCAGTTGACTTAAATCAGTAAAGCTGCTTCTTCTTCTTCTTCTTCTTCTTCTTCTTCTTCTTCTTCTTCTTCTTCTTCCCCCTCTTTTTTGACTTCTTCAGTTCTTCTTTTCTTACTTCTCCTCCTTCCCCCCCCTCCTCCATGTGCTTTAATCTGGATTCCTGGACTGAACCAGGAGTTAAACTAGATGCTTCCTCTACCTGTGGAAACAGTTTGACAGTAGATTTTTCTTCTGATGTCCTGGTGCCTTGCTGAGAAATTGGACATTTCTGACTAATAAAAGCACTTTTATTAAGAGGTTAAGCATTATGCTGAAAGTTTACGCCATTTAATAAAAATATTTGCTACCAGATTCCTGATTTTTATTTTATTTTATTTTATTTTTGCTATCATTGGCTAAGAGGCTCTCTTCCTACACTGTCAACATCGGGAAAATGGAGTCAAGAAGGTGAATTGGAAACAGCACAGCTAGGGGTTAAAAATGGATTGAAATGCTTTTGATTTTGGCTTCATACATTTGCCCCCTGCAGTCTTTCTTTCACCCAGTATATGTCATTCCTGACAGATTATCTTTTTGGGGGGGGGAAAGTTGCCAATTTTTTGTCCTAACGCAAGCAAAGCAGACTCGTAAGACGGTTGCATAAATAAAAATGTTAAGTGGGGTCCAAAAGCAGGAAACGTAAGAAGGGGCAAATAATGGGAAGATGGCCTTAATTATCCTACGGTAGACCGACTTGTAAAGAAGCAATCAGACTTATTTCATCAGCTTGAGATGAAAACAGCAACCTCTTTCCCTGCCAAACCTTATTCTGCTAATTTCCATAGACTGAAGGAAGCCACATGTGGTTACAACCGAAGGGGGCAATCCTCAAATCGGGAATGTCAAAGTGGATGGGAATCTTTAAGAAGTGGGAGAAAGAACTAACAATTTCAGGGGGTTGGTTTAGACAGAGGATGTGTTTATAGGTAGTCCTCAACTTACAACAGTTCATATACATAGAATGAAGGCTACTGCTAAGCTTGTAAGCCGCCCTGAGTCTTCGGAGAAGGGCGGGATATAAATGGAATTAAAATAAAAAAAAATAAAAATCTAGTGACCGTTCAAAGTTACATTTTTCACAGTTGAAACCTTTGGCGGAATCCCCATGATCACGTGATCAAAATTCAGAGGCTTGGCAACTGGCTCATATTTATGACGGTTGCAGTGTTCCGGGGTCATGTGATCCCCTTTGGCGACCACCTGACAAGTAAGGTCAGTGGGGGAAGCCAGGTTCCATTCATAGCCAGGTTACCAACTTTACAACCGCAGTGATTCACTTAAGGACTGTGGCAAGAAAGGTCATTAAATAGGGCAAAGCAGACACTCCAATGATCTTGCTAATCGAGGGAAATTTGGGGTTCCCTTGTCGTAAGTTGAGGACCACCTGTGGAAAGAAGAGCGGCAGAACCTTGGGTGGAGTCAAACGGAGGAATCAGCCTAGAATCTCTACATAGTCACAAATTTACCAAATCCAATCCCTCTTGAATTCCACTGACCCTTATCTAATGGCAATGTAGTACTATTATTTGAATAGATTCGTGTGGATGGGCACATTTAATAACCAGCTGGTTTAATTGGACTTTCACGTGTGGACCTGATCTTTCATGCCTGACAAATATTTTGTTAAAATGATTGCTGTCTCCCTGTGATAATCATTGATAATAATGATATGATCTTTTCTGTAATGGCCTTACTTTGTTGTTGTTTTTTAAAAAAAATTCTTTCTCTTAAGAAAGGTACGTGACCTCTTTTTGAGTTATCTTTAGGCTGCTTTTAAAAGTCACAATTATTTTTCTGTTTTCCCTGACAACATTATTTAATTTCTTTCTTTCTTTTTAAATTGCTCCTCTAGCGAGCACTTTGTAATCATTAATGTACTAGTTACATTTGTAGTATTTGGTATTTTAATAATGCACTGCCTTATGGTGATTACCTGGAAACTAATCAAAGAGAGAAGCAGCCTAGAACTAAGGAGACATTTCCTGACAGTTAGAACAGTTAATCAGTGGAACTACCTGCCTCCAGAAGTTGTGAATGCTCCAACACTGGAAGTTTTAAAGAAAAGATTGGACAGCCATTTATCTGAAACATTATTTCCTGCTTGAGCAGGAGGTTGGGCTAGAAGATCTCCAAGATCCCGTCCAATTATGTCATTCTATTCTATTCTATTCTATTCTATTCTATTCTATTCTATTCTATTCTATTCTATTCTATTCTATTCTATTCTATTCTATTCTATTCTATTCTATTCTATTCTATTCTATTCTATTCTATTCTACTCTACTCTACTCTACTCTACTCTTTTCTATTCTTCGTTTATTCTATTCTATTCTATTCTATTCTATTCTATTCTATTCTACTCTACTCTACTCTACTCTACTCTACTCTTTTCTATTCTTCGTTTATTCTATTCTATTCTATTCTATTCTATTCTATTCTATTCTATTCTATTCTATTCTATTCTATTCTATTCTATTCTATTCTTATTTTAATTATTCTATTCTGTTCTATACTCTTATCTCTTATTCTATTCTATCTCTTCTTACTCTATGCTACTCTATTCTGTTCTGTTCTACTCTACTCAATTCGATTCTACTCTGCTGTACTCTATTTCTACTTCTACTACTATATTTCTATTTCTATATTTCTATATTTCTATTTCTATCTCTATTTTTATATTTCTATATTTCTATTTCTATTTCTTTGTGACCTTACAAGCAAGGTCAGCGGGGAAATCAGACTCACTCAGCAATCATGTCATTTAACAACTGCAAGGATTCACGTAATGTCTGTGGCAAGAGAGAGGCTGTCAAATGGAGCAAAAATATTTCACTGAAATATTTCGGCTTATGCTGGGTGCCCTTCTGATCGTAAGTCAGGGACTACCGGTGACTCCATGTATGAGGTCCGTGTGCCACGACGGACCCTTAAAAAGGGCCTGGTGCTCTTATATTGATGCTCTGAGGCTGGGAGCCAGGAAACAGGTTAAATGAGTGGCCAGCATCACCAGAAGTGAAATTTAAATGCTTCCTTCTTCCAGCCTGGTATTTGGACCCTCTTTTGCTCCATTCAAAGGGGGCACATTGGAGATGGATTGCCCCAGATTGTTCACAAGACCTGGTGAACATGCGAGTTAACATTTAATAAATGCTGATGACTACTTTTTGTGCCACAAGAAAAGTGGAAAGTCTTTTTAATTTAACCAGCACCCTTCTACTGCATTTCATGGAACACGATTATGAATACGCATTTTCATTAACTACCTCTAACTATATTACGCCTTCATATCGTATGAGCTATTTAGCATTGCATGCCTTCGTGCAATAATGTACTCCAGGCTCACCCACTAATAATTGGAATTAAGCCCACATTATGGTTGAATTAAGCATGTATTAGCCTACAAATACATTATTTCTTGCAGTTTCGATCTCTCCACTTAATTTCTTTCGTTATTAAATATTGATGTGCAGGTTACAAGGAATATGGAGAATGTTTTCGTTGACCCTAGCCATGCCTGTATAATATATTTCATTTTTGTTTCTTACAAGATAATTCTAAACATTCTCTTTTTTAAAAAAAAACACCATTGCCAAAATGTGCTAAAATTTATGGTGGCCAGCTTGTTATTTTTAATATTTTTTTAAAAAAAGACATACTTCAATTCAGTTCACTACAGTCAGCTGCTGCGAGAATACACTGCATATCTTTTTAAGATATCACAAACTTACAACAGCAGGCAAGATGCCTTGTCCTTGGGATTCAATATCTCTTTTCCAAAAGCAAAAGCAATTGTCTTAAACAATTTGGTGGTGGTGTGTTTTAAAATTTCAAATTCCACAGGCTGTCCCAGAGATAGATAGATAGAGATAGAGATAGATAGAGAGAGAGAGAGAGAGAGAGAGAGAGAGAGAGAGAGAGAGAGAGAGAGAGAGAGAGAGAGAGAAATCTGGCTGTTAAAGATGGTACGATCACAGAAAAAAATACAAGTTTTTCTGAAATTAATACTTCTTTATTTGCTGGTGGACTTGGCTATAAATGAATTCAGAATCAGCAGCGTGTGTTTTGAGCCTATGATTTGGACCGGCTCAGCAAATCCCGTTAATGAAAGCAAAACAAAATACATCTTAGCAAAACCCTTAATGACGCCACCCACAAACACATAAAAAAAATAAAGTACCCACTGTATAATTATTGCTATGGTGTCCCTGTCTGTTTCTACAACAGGGGTACAAATTGCATTTAATTCTGAAGCTTCTTTGTGTTGTGTTCTTTTCTCTGGCGAGAGGGGAACTGCTGTTCCCTAATATACTTTGCAGTTTTGCTCTCCTCGTAATATTTCCTTTGCAAAGGTCCTACTCATATTTGTATCTTATTACTTTTCTTAGACTAGATTTATTGATAGTTTCTAACAAAAATGGGATTTCAGGATATTTACTGAAGGAAACTCAATAGAGCAGTCCTCAATTCAATTGTTTTTCATCAAAATGGAGAACAATAAAGAATCTAAACTCCTCACCTCACGGCATCAAGTAGCCCACATTTTTTAAAAGAAATAAACCAATAACAGAGGAAGCCGTGGACGTTACTTAAAGTAAAACAGGCTTTTGCTTAATTTCTTTGTGTGGCTCAGATTTGAGGAACCGCATAGCCCTGGAACAGGTGTTGGAAATAGACTTGCTTTCTCTCAGAGAACAGAATTAAAAAGTATAAACACTTCGTTTACAGCTGACGTATTGTTATTCTTTTTCCAACTAGCAGTTTTATACACAGCATTCGAAAACGATTTAGGGACAAAGAATTTTAATCAGGCTTTCTTACGGCCACAGCTTATGGGCTGATGTTTTGAACACCTATCTGGCGAGAAATTATATTCTGAATTTTTGAAAGCTTCTGACAAGCCATTCCCAACCTTTTTATGATGATGATTATTGATCATTTATTTAAAAAAAGGGGGGGTTGATTAATAGCCTTGGTTATCAGTTGCAGTTTATCTATAATAGATGCATTTATTCCTGATTTACCTGTTCTTATCCTCGTGGGTATTGCGCGGTGAGGATATGTATAAGATTATTCTTATTTACGACATATCACCTTACGGAGAGGTTTTAGTAATTATTTTCTTAAATCCCCTGCCCCATCTGCCAAATTGCAGTGCATTTTCCACGGAAAATGTTAAACAATATTATTAACTTTCAAAGAAAAAAGGAGGGAAAAAAGGGGGTAATCTGATTTCTGGGAAAAAGAGAATGGAGTGAGAGATGTGTGTCTTTATAAGGACGGACAATGGGAGGCAAAATAATAACTCCCAAGTTTGATTGTTCAGATATATTCCACAATAGAAAGAGCTGGATGCAAGCTGAACAGGCACGGGGGCAGGAAGGTTAAGTAGAAGAGAAGGCACAATACTTCAGATTGGCAGTTAGGCTGCAGGAAGAATAATCTAATCAAAACTAAATTCAATTATCTAGTCCCAGGCCAGGCTCCTGGGACTGCTGCTCTGAATGCTTGCAGAGTCTACGCCTAGACATTCCCCCCCACCCACCCACCAGTCCGAAGCACATGATGAATGCAGATGAAATTTGAAATATGAAAATCCGAAATAATTTATGGAAGTTGTCAGAAATTTGGCCGGCTGGTAGCATAATTTCCTGGGAGACGGAGCACGGTTGGCTCGTGGCTCTGCGCCGGTGGGCGCTTGCCCGCTTTCTCCCGGGGACGAGTCAGCCCCCCACCCCGTGGCCTTTCCAGGCAAATTACAGCTCATTATACACAGCCTTGCACCAGGCCATTATGTCAGAGGAAATCTTTTTTCATTTGCAGAAATTTGCTTGGAATTCTCATATTTATTTGAACATCCATTATCAAATCCGAACATTGAATTATCCACAATTATGCGCTGGGCGGAGCGGATCTTTGCGTGCAGATGGAAGAGAGGGGCTGTTAGGAAAATATTAGAGACCTGCCAAGGAGTTGCGCGCGTGGTCCAAGCAGCTGCCTTTAAATAGAAGTGCGGCCCTGTGTACACAGGGAACAGATTTCCTGCTGCTGATCCTTTCCAAAATAGGTTGGCCTTCTGGAAGGAGACTGAGGCGGGAAAGAATTAGCCGGTCCCTTGTGCTTGGTACACATCTCAGCTGGGATGTCTCGTTTTCCACAACTCTGGAACTCATGAGACTTGCTTTGAACATGATTAGGTGACCCCTCTGGTTTTCATAGGCGCCTAAGGTCCTTGGAGGTCTTCTAGCCCACCGCCTGCCCAAGCAGGAATCCTGACACCATCCTAGACAAATGGTTCTCCAAAACCTCCAGTGATGGAGCAAGCTGACTCACTGAATCATTCCTTCCACTGTCACAAATTAGTATTTCCAGGTTGCAACCATTGTTTCTATAGAATAGAATAGAATAGAATAGAATAGAATAGAATAGAATAGAATAGAATAGAATAGAATAGAATAGAATAGAATAGAATAGAATAGAATAGAATGGAGTGAGATAGGATAGGATAGGATAGGATAGGATAGGATAGGATAGGATAGGATAGGATAGGATAGGATAGGATAGGATAGGATAGAATAGATTTAGATTTAGATTTTATTAGATTTATATACCGCGGATAGGGGATGGGAATAGAATAGAATAGAATAGAATAGAATAGAATAGAATAGAATAGAATAGAATAGAATAGAATAGAATAGAATAGAATAGAATAGAATAGAATAGAATAGAATAGAATAGAATAGAATAGAATATGGAGTGGAGTGGAGGAGTAGAGTAGAGTAGAGTAGAGTAGAGTAGAGTAGAGTAGAGTAGAGTAGAGTAGAACAGAACAGAACAGAACTAGAACTAGAACTAGAACTAGAACTAGAACTAGAACTAGAACTAGAACTAGAACTAGAATAGAATAGAATAGGACAGGACAGGACAGAACATAATAGGATAGGATAGGATAGGATAGGATAGGATAGGATAGGATAGGATAGGATAGGATAGGATAGGATAGGATAGGATAGGATAGGATAGGATAGGATAGGATAGGATAGGACAGGACAGGACAGGACAGGACAGGACAGAACAGAACAGAACATTAGAATAGAATAGAATAGAATAGAATAGAATAGAATAGAATAGAATAGAATAGAATAGAATAGAATAGAATAGAATAGAATAGAGCCAATTAGGATCAAACTGCTGGCAGTGGGCAGAGTTAGCCTCCAATACTGCATTCTAACCACTATGCCAGTACGGCTTATTCCTCCCAGCCTGAGTCTGTTAGTTGCCCTGTGTTTTGAAAAATGATCTATTTCATTAGGGGATGCAACCAAGTTTTGTTGTTTGACCTTTTCTCGCTTTTCCTAAATGGACACTAATGACAAGCAGATGTTTCTGCAATGGATACTAAGTAATGGAGATATTGAGGAAAGCGGCGGGGTGGGGTGGGGGAGAGAGAGAAAGGACTTGTGTCTGTTGTGTTCAGGAGGCAGGTTATGGCTAGGAAAAAAAACTATTTCTGAACTTGGAAGCCAGCCAATACGTAAGACTAATCTTCTGCTTCTAACGAAGTCTACTGCAGCCTGAGAAGTGGATTGTCAATGCAGAACCACAACTTAAGTACTTCAGTCTGGATGGAGATCTGTGAATGTTAACTCTTGACTGTCTTGTACCGTTCAGCTCAGCGTGGGAAAAATCAACTTATTTAGTCTAGATCCATCAATATGCTCTTCCCAGAAACAACCGGTCTTGTAAAAATAGTGCCCTGGAAAGGATTCTGTCCCTAAGGTTTGCAGAAGGATCCCAAAATGAGCATCTAAAAATCTGAAAAGCTGCTGCAACTCAACCTAGAATCAGGGGTAGGCAACCTGGGGACTTTTATGACTCGTGGACTTCAACTCCCAGAATTCCTGAGGGGAAAGGGAGAGGTTTCCAAACTGAGCCATGCTGGCTCAGGAATTCTGGGAGTTGAAGTCCACAAGTCATGAAGGGGCCAAAGTTTTCCCCATTCTGGCTCAGGAATTCTGGGAGTTGAGGTCCACGAGTCATAAAAGAGCCAAGGTTGCCTACCCCTGACCTAGAAGCTGGTCAGCAAACCTGACCAATCTGTAACTTGACCTTAGGCACTTCTAACAACTTGGAGGAGAATGACTATTATTATTTATTTTGTTGTCCTGATTTGAGAGTGTGAAGTGAGACAACAGTGTTGGCCTTGCTCTTAGTGAGCCTTGTTAAATCAATCCCACCGCCATCCTCGTCATCAGGGAGACTTTAAAATTTATTTGATTTTTTTTAATCCCACCTTTATTATTGTGTATTAATAACTGAAGGAGGTGAACGTACCTAAGGCTCCTTCCTCTTCCTATTTATCCCCAGAACAACAACCCTGTGAAGTGGATCAGACTGAGAGAGAAGGACTAGCCCAACGTCATCCAGCCGGTTTTCATGCCTAAGGCGGGACTAGAACTCAGCGTCTCCTGGTTGATTGGTCCAAAGTTATCCAGCCAGTTTTCATGCCTAAGGCGGGACTAGAACTCAGCGTCTCCTGGTGATTGGCCCAAAGTCACCCAGCTGGCTTTCATGCCTAAGGCGGGACTACAATTCCCAGTCTCCTGGTTCTTAGGCCAGCACTTCAGCTCACTAAACCAAGCTGGTTTTCAAGTTAAATGATTTATCTTACTCTACAAAGTTCTTGTGGGTTTTTTTATAGTTCACCTTCTTTCTAATGGAAAGGGCCCTGAGTCACTATCTTGTAATTAATTAAAAATGATGTCGTGAATTAGATTCCGATTTGACTCTGCAATTATCTGTTATCTGCATTATGACTTTGAGTGCATTTTTGTTTTGCAGATATTTTGTCAGTTATATTATTTGTATTAGTATCTACAGCATCATTTGATTTACAAGGTCCAGTCATTGTTAGCTAAAAAATTTTTTTTAAAAAAAAATTACTGTTCTATATTATTCTATTAGCAATATGTTTCCTTCTCAAGCCTCTGATCCTGGTTTGTCCATACAAATGATTTCAGACAAGTATTCCTTGTTGATTTTGGTGAAGATTAATCCCCAGGGTTGGCCTATTTCATGCATGTATGCATCAATTCTAAAGCATGGAAAATTGTTCTGGGGAATTGTCAGATTCAATGAAATCCTAAATGCGTATGGTTTGATATCCGGCCATTGAATATTTTCAGAGCTTTTTTTTGTAAATCTTCCAGTAGCTCATTTATAAAATGTTGGACAAAATTTTGTCCCACCTTCCTTGATTAGAAGAAATGTTACTTAATATTAGCACATGATTGGTGTCCTCCCAAGAACTTTGTTATTTTTTTTTATTGAAAAGTTTTACAGTACATTTTATTTTTACCACAACAAAACAAAACCCCTCCCAACCCCCTCCCCTCTTCCCAACCCTCCCCAACACCTCCCTCACTCCCCCTCCCCGACATCCCAGAGCTAAATACAAGGTATAAAAATACAAACAATCCTAGTCTACCATATGCAAACAACAATAAACTATTAAATCTATCGCACTTTAACTCTTATAAAATAACTACAAGCCCTATAAATATCACATCAGTACTTATTCAAATGCTAAGTGAAACTTTTTAGTCCCATATTTATTCTGAATATAATCAATCCATTTTTTCCACTCCACAATATATCTCTGTTGCAAATGGTCTTTCAAATACGCTGAGATCTTTGCCATTTCCGCCAGGTTGGAAACTTTTAAAGTCCATTCTTCTATAGTCGGCAGTTCTTACTTCTTCCAATATTGCCCTACTAAAAGTCTTGCTGCCGTAATTAAGTTCAACATCAACTTAATGTCCACAACAGTAGTGTCAGTAGTAATGCCCAGTAAAAACAATTGCGGACAAAACTTTATCCTTTTCTTAAATATCTTCTGCATATTCCAATAACTTTGTTATTTTTGTTGACCAATGTGAAATTAATAATAATAATAATAATAATAATAATAATAATAATAAGTAGTAGTAGTAGTAGTAGTAGTAGTAGTAGTAGTAGTAGTAGTAGTAGTTGGAAGGGACCTTGGAGGTCATCTAGTCCAAGGCAGGAAACTCTGTACCATTTCAGACAAATGGCTATCCAGTCTCTTCTTAAAAACCTCCAGTGTTGGGGCATTCACCACTTCTGGAGGCAGGTTGTTCCACTGGTTAATTGTTCTAACTGTAAGGAAGTTTCTCCTTAGTTCTAGGTTGCTTCTCTCCTTGGTTAGTTTCCATCCGTTGCTTCTTGTCCTGCCTTCTGGCGCTTTGGAGAATAGCTTGACTGCCTCTTCTTTGGGGCAGCCCCTGAGATATTGGAAGACTGCTGTCCTGTCACCCCTTGTCCTTCTCTTCATTAGACTAGATAAACCCAATTCCAGCAACCATTCTTTGTATGTTTTAGCCTCCGCTCCCCTGAACATCTTTGTTGCTCTTCTCTGAACTCTTTTTAGAGTTTCAACATCTTTTTTACATCGTGGTGACCAAAACTGGGTGCAGTATTCCAAGTGTGGCCTTACCAAGCTAAAATAACGCTAACTAGTAGGCTGTATAAATATTGGTCTCAATAAAGGGGTCTCTGATGCTCTCTGAGCTTGCTTGGTGTTTGTTTTTTGGGGTTGTTTTTTTTTTGCAAACGTTTCATTACCCAAACTAGGTAGCATCATCAGCGCTAGATATTGGTCTTTTAATTACTCATTAAAATTTACCTGATTCTTTATTTTCAACATAGACATTAGTTGTCAATTTTTTTTTTAAAAAAAAGTGGGTCATTGGATGCTGATGCAAAGCTTAAGCTGAAAAATATTAAAATGGGCATCATTTAATTCAAAGGCCAAAAAAGTTGTTCTTTCTCATCTATGACTTCATTGCTTAGGTAGGAGGAAAGAATCAGGACCACGGACAGCTCCACACAAATGCTCATTTGCTCCAGTTGCAGTTTTGTTGTTGTTAGTTGCGAAGTCGTGTCCGACCCATCGCGACCCTATGGACAACGTTCCTCCAGGCCTTCCTGTCCTAGTTGCAGTTTACAAGGCTTTAATCTGGTTACTACAGTCTCATGGGCTGGAAGGGACCTTGGAGGTCTTCTAGTCCAACCCCCATATGATATAACCCATTCTCAATGCAGAGAGATTTAGGCTTCAACTCTACTGTATACCCAGATCTTTTTACTATTTTTATTGGGGTTTTTACCATGTATTAACTGTATTTTTTAATCGGGCATGTATTTAACTATCTTTTATTTTTTGTAAATCTCTGTGTTTTATTCTTGCCCTGTACACCGCCCTGAGTCCTCCGGGAGAAGGGCGGTATAGAAATATTAATAAATTAAATTAAATTAAATTAAATTCTAGATCAGGGGTCTTCAGACTTGGCCCTTTTATCACTCGTGGACTTCAACTCCCAGAATTCCTCAGCCTGGGAGTAGAAGTCCACAAGTCATAAAAGGGCTAAGTTTGAAGACCCCTGTTCTAGATCTTCTTCCTCCCCCTCCCCCCTCAGCTGAACAACCTGCCTTAATTTGAATTGTCAACCTCTTTGTTTAATTCAAGATCTGGTCCATTCGTTCAACTGAAACTTGGAAAAAAATGTTTTATTTAACCATATTTTAACTGTACAACTGCACAAGCATTTCAATAAAAAAAAGAAATAAAAATAGAAGCGTTAGAAAACAAGGTAGAAGTAAATAACGGAATATCAGTTGAATAATAAAAAAAATGGTTGAAATATTTCGGCTCACCATAGAATTTCTTCCTAGCCTTAAAAAAAAAATAAGAAAGAGGAGCAATGATTTTAATACTGTATTCTTGTACCGCCAATTCAAATTTCAGTTAAACTCTGTGCTTTATTTTTGCACATGGACGCATGCTTTGAAGGGCGCCATTGGAAGCACAGAAGCGAAATAGTTTTGATGATTGAGGACATGTTTTCCTAACCACTGTCATCATTATCTGAGCATCTTGGTTGTAGCAGTCAAATTATCTTAGGTTGATGCTGTCTCACCAAGTCAAGTGGGCTTACCAGAACCTATGGATACAAGCAGCCCAGAAGAATCCATGGAAAATTCTAGGATGAACATCATTTTACTGCTATAAAAATAATCAGAGGGAGCTGGTAAAATATCATTAGGACCGTCAGATTTGAGAGCATCTAACTCTCTGAGTTTCTCGTTAGGTGTGACCTCTCTTTGTATTTTGTCAGAGAAGCAAGTTAAATATTTCTCCTTTATTAAAAAAAAATAGAAGAAGCAGCCTTTCCCCCCCCCCCTTAATTCTCTGCCCAGTCATCGTTTTGGCTTTATCTTCCGCAGCTCTGCTCGCTGAATTTATCATGATTTAAAAACCAGCCTGGCCAGTCCCAATTTCTCTTTTCGTGCAGATAAGTCACCGTTGAGGGCTTGTATAACTGGAGCTACCCTGGGTTTTTCGTACTGCGGGAAACTTTGTAATAGCCCTTAAATAAATAAAGCCCCCGGCAGATGACATTATTGCTGGCTTTGTCCCTTTGTAGACGTGCATTATAACGTTGCCCTGTGGATTGACACCCAGAACTGCATGTGGACAAGACAAATGTTGTATATGACAGTGGGGGTAGCATTGAAAGATGACCCCACCCCCATATCTAGAGGGCGACGAGTTATGGATCCATTGATTGGTGTTAACCAGTGTCGGGAAGCGCGGCTGGAAATTTTTCTGGCCGTAGGCCTGCTGGTTTGTCTGGCGAAGGAAGATCTGAATGGAGCTCCAGGCAGCCATTGACAGGAAAGATGGAAGGGGGTGGGTGGGTAAGAAGGGGGGGGGGTTGAGAGAAAGCTGAATGGACATGTCCTGAGGACTCTGGGTTGCTCATTCGGAGGGTCTTTTAAGCCATGACCCTCAACCTTACAAAGACTTCATGAATTCCTGCCCTTTTCCGGTCCCTCGAGGGGGCATCCCAATTTCTTGCTGAAGAGTCATCCCTTCCATAATACGATTTTGTGAAACTTATTAGGAGTATGAAATGCGAATGAAAGCGGAAGTAGTAGGAAAAGGGGACAGGGAGAAGTGTAGGACAAAGGAGAGAGAGAAAAGAAGGAGAAAAGGTTAACGTCCAACTCTCTTCAGCCGGGTGGAATGAACATAATAACGTTACAGTCTCAGTAGAGGCCAGCAATTTCTGTACCCAAAAACAATAACAACAACAACAACAACACCTCGTTTAATCCTGAAACCAAGGTTTCATTTCTTTTCTATCTCAAGCCCCAAATCCAGAAGCGATTTCCAGATTGAAACAAAGTTAGATGTATCCTTCGCTTTGATTAAAGCAATAAATTTGGCCGTCTTTGTTAGTTCCATCAATGACTCCATCAGAAGAGGGGGGGACTCAAGCTCTTCTCCAAAGCATTTCCTGAAGGCAGGACAAGAAGCAACGGATGGAAACTCATCAAGGAGAGAAGCAACCTGGAACTAAGGAGAAATTTCCTGACAGTGAGAACAATTAACCAGTGGAACCACCTGCCTCCAGAAGTTGTGGGTGCTCCAACACTGGAGATTTTTAAGAAGAGACTGGGCAACCATTTCTCTGAAACGGTATAGGGTTTCCTGCCTGAGCAGGGGGTTGGACTAGATGACCTCCAAGGTCCCTTCCAACTCTGTTATTCTGTTATTCTCCAACCATTCTCCTATTGGGGAAATTAATATAGCTTTCTATTTCTGTCCATAAAACATTCTTGCTGCTGTCAACACGTACAACTACAAACTTCCACATCCATTTGTGACTCAGGAGTCTTTTAAGCCATACCCTTAAACTAAGGTGTCCAACCTGGGCAACTTTAAGACTTGTGGACTTCAGCTCCCAGAATTCCCATGGCTGGCTGGCTGAGGAATTCTGGGAGCTGAAATCCACAAGTTTTAAAGTTGCCCAGGCTGAACACCTCTGCCCTAAATGTTACAAAGAAAACCATTGAAGTACTTAATGGGCTAGTTACCAAAATTGGCATTCAAGTCACTTGCTTGTTATTCCATTGATCCTCTAGAAATTTATTTTTCCAAAGACTTCCTTGAGATATTAATTCAGGGAAAAGAGAATTTCCGATTCTTTTGTTCTGGATCAATTCTTTTCCTAGCTTTCATCATAGGGTAATGAAATGAGCAGTTGTACGAAGCATTTTAAGACTCATTAGTTGCAGTAGAAAATTTATACTTTCAAACTCTATTAATAGCAATAAAGTTTAAATATACTCGAGCTGAACTGGAATGTGTTGTTTCTTGAAAATCCTTCATGATTAAGGAAATCAGCCCTTTGAAATATAAATATATACAGTATATACTTCAATGATCTCTGTACGTTATATTTAATGCCTATCACTGGGCTTACAAATCACTGGCCACAATCTAATAATGCATACACTTTATATCCTCCTAATATTAATGGATTTTAAGCAGTAATGCTGTGCAGGCTTTATCTAGCAGTAAAATCCCACTAAACATAGTTTATTTCTGAGTTAACATGTTAATGTTTCTCCTTCTGTTTGCTTAAGTGCTGGATTAGATCCAGATGGTTTTTTAACCATAGAATACTAGTTTTTTTTTATCTGCTTGAGTTGAGCCAGTACATTGATTATTTTGTTGGCAGGATTCTGTCATTGGGTTTATAGTTTTTCTACAGGGCAAAGCATCTGTGAACAGAACAAATCCAGCTATTCAGGTTAATTGATTACACAGCTCGCAAGATGCACACTTTCATAGACAGGCAATGTGACAAAACCAGCCTGAAAGAGATCAAGCATAAAAGAGGAAAAAAAAGACAATGAGCCACAGAACAGAAAAGACACAGTGGCATTTTTCTATCTGAACGAGACTTAAGAAGGGAGATCAAGGCAAAATGTGGTTTAGAAACTGGGCAGTAAAACATGGAGGTTAGACGACAGTCATCAACCCAGGGAATATATTTTGAGGATAACTATCGTAGAAAGTTGCAATGTATGGTAGTGAAAGATGGACCATAAGAAAGACTGAGCGCCAAAGAATTGAGGCCTTTGAACTATGGTGCTGGAGAAGACTCCTGCGAGTGTCTCGGACTGCAAGGCGATCAAACCGGTCAGTCCTAGAGGAGATCAACCCTGACTGCTCTTTAGAAGGCCAGATCCTGAAGTTGAAACTCAAATACTTTGGCCACCTAATGAGAAGGAAGGACTCACTGGAGAAGAGCCTCATGCTAGGAAAGATGGAGGGCAAGAGAAGAAGGGGACGACGGAGAATGAGGTGGCTGGATGGAGTCACTGAAGCAGTAGGCTTGAGCTTAAATGAACTCCAGAAGATGGTTGAGGACAGGAAGGCCTGGAGGAACGTCGTCCATGGGGTCGCAATGGGTCGGACACGACTTCGCAGCTAACAACAACAACAACAATCGTAGAAAGGTACAACTTACATTTTATTTTTCCACAAAGCCCAAGCCGGTATACAGGACGACCCCTTTACATATTTTTCTTTCTTACAACATCCCTTTGATGTTTAAGTGTGGTTGGTGGTCCTGGATCTTCTCTAAGCTAATCTAACCACTGATGATGTTACCTACTGTAGTTGGGTAATGAAACATCTGCAAGGAAATGACCAAGCTCAGAGAGACCAAGGACCCCACAATCCTCCTCCTCCTCCTCCTCCTCTCTGCAAACCCCACTGCCTTCTAGCACTGATGATGTTACCTAGTTGGGTAATGAAACGTCTGCAAGGAAACAGCCAAGCTCAGAGAGCACCAAGGACTCCACAGTCCTTCTCCCTCTCCTACTTCTACTCCTCTTCCTCCTCCTCTCTGCAACCCCCCCCTTCTAGCACTGATGATGTTACCTAATTGGGTAATGAAACGTCTGCAAGGAAACAGCCAAGCTCAGACAGCACCAAGGACGCCTCATGTCAACTCTGAGCTACAAACATTCTCCTTTATTGCTAATCCAATCACTACATCACAGTGGTCCTCATGTATAAAAAGAGTGAAAAGATGGTCCTCTTGTGCCTGGAATGATCCCCGCTGTTCACTGGACCACCCCATTTATACTAAAGGTTGGGTTGGGTGGTCATTAGTTAGAAGGGCCTATTCCAAAAAAATGTATCTTTCAGTTAAACGTCTATCCTACCTTATTGGGTTTTTTTTTCTGAAGGCACCCAAAACAAGTGCCAACACGTAGATGTCAAAGTTTCTCAACCTCGGCGGCTTTAAGGAGTGTGGTCTTCAACCAGCTCCAGTATCTAAGGGGCTGACACAAAGAAGAGGGGGTCACTTTATTCACCAAAGCACCAGAGGGAAGGACGAGAAACAACGGTTGGAAACTCATCAAGGAGAGAAGCAACCTGGAATTAAGGAGAAACTTCCTAATAGTGAGGACAAGTAACCAGCGGAACAGCTTGCCACCAGAAATCGTGGGCGCTCCATCACTGGAGGTATTTAAGAAGAGGCTAGACAGTCATTTGTCTGAGATGGCATAGGTTCTCCTGCCTGTGCAGGGGGCTGGACTAGAAGACCTCCAAGGTCCCTTCCAGGTCTATTCTGTTCTGTTCTGTTCTATTCTATTCTATTCTATTCCAATAATAATAATAATAATAATAATAATAATAATAATAATAATAATAATAATAATAATAATAATAATAATAATAATAATAGTTGGAAGGTAACTTGGAGGTCATCTAGTCCAACCCCCTGCTCAGGCAGGAAACCCTATACCATTTTGCTCGGAAACATATATCAACAGTGCTGAACTGTGACTTGGGACTGTTTAAGAAAATATACAGGTATGGTCCTCAACTTACAACAATTCACTTAGTGACCCATTCAAAGTCACAACGGCACTGAAAAAAGTGACTTATGACCGTTTTTTCAAACTTAAGGACCATTGCGGCATCCCCCTGTGGTCACGTGATCAAAATTTGGACTCTTGGTAATTGACTCATACTTATGACGGTCACAGCGTTTCCCCCCCCCCGGGGTCACGTGACCTCGTTTTGTGACCTTCTGACAAAGCCGGATTCACTTAACAACCTTGTGACTAACCGAACGATTGCAGTGATTCGCATGACGACTGCAGCGAGAAAGGTCGCAAAATGGAGCAAAACTCACTGAATGAACATCTCACTTAGCGACGCCGATTCTGGGCTGAGTTGCGCTCGTGAGTCGAGGACTATCTGTATATAGATCCCTTTGAGTCCCTTCACCCCTGATTGAAGAAGTGTGTTTGGGGTCTTTCGTTTGATTTCCATTGAAAGATAAATGCAACTGCCTATTAAAAATGTTGTCTTTCAACCCATATGTATTCATTTCTTTCTAACCCTCTTCAAAATTGCCATTATATATATATATATATATATATATATATATATATATATATATATATATATATATTAATTCCATTTATATCCCGCCCTTCTCCGAAGACTCAGGGCGGCTTACAAGCTTAGCAGTAGTATAAAACGTAGTATAAAACGTAGTATAAAACGTGGAGAAATAAGTTTCGGGACGCTCCATCTTCCCTGAACAATTGATAAAAGGATAAGCTTCCACATCGTTTAAACTACCGAATTAATCGCAATTTCTCTCTCTCTCTCTCTTTTTAAAAAAGCCTCCTTATATAGACACACCATTTTTTAAAAAAAAAATAATAAAAAATAAAGGTGAAAGAGAAGCCAAGCCATCCTCTTTTTTCCCCCCAGAGTATTTGAGTTGAAGCTTGATACCTCTGTGCGAGGACATAGAAATTCAGAGACACCTTCAAACCTCAGGAGAAACTCACGCTCACTTTCACAAGTGTAACAGGTGGCTGACTTTAAAGGTTAAAGGTTGAAGGAAGGAAACATAGATGGTTCCAGAAGACCCTTGGACCTCACCCCGGGGATGAACATGGCCTCACACGGTCCCATGACATGTCCTTCCACTCGTTCCCCAGATCCTAAACGCGACAGACTGGGCTACGGAAACGGCAAATGTTATGCCAACTTCATTTTTGGCCAACTCAAGAACGAGCATCCCAAAGGCGCTTTGCCAAAAGGCACCTGGGCTTTCTTGACCATTTCCCCCCCCCCTTTTGCTTCTCATCTCAGAAGCTTCTTCAGTTCTTGGTTGAGAAACGAAATATTCTCAAGGGGGGGGCGAAAGAAGCAAGAAAGTCCAGCTGCCTTTTGGAAAAGCACCTTTTGGGACAACCAGGACGATGGAGAATCTCCACGGACATCAAGAATGGGCAGACTTATAAAGAATGTGTATCCTTAACATGACGTGCATTAGCAGCGCCGAGGATTATATTTGCGCAGTATTGGAAAAACAAAGAAACGCCATCCAAAGAAGATATAACGAAGAAAACCCTGGAGTGTGCAGAAACGGACAGGCTCAGGCTGGAAATGAAAGGGCAACAAGATTCAGAATCCTTCCAAAGATGGGGAAATGTTTATAATGTTTCTATGGGTTCACAGCCTAATGAACATAGAGTAGAACATGGAATCATAGAGTTGGAAGGGACCTTGGAGGTCTTCTAGTCCAGCCCCCTGCTCAGCCAGGAAAGCCTATACCATTTCAGACAAACGGCTGTCCAGTCTCTTCTTAAAAACTTCCGGTGTTGGAGCATTCACCACTTCTGGTGGCAAGCTGTTCCACTGGTTAATTGTCCTCACTGTCAGGAAGTTTCTCCTTAGTTCTAGGTTGCTTGTCTCCTCGATGAGTTTCCAACCGTCGTTTCTTGTCTGGCTTGAACGTGGCTCAAAAGAGCGAGGATGGACGGAGACGGATTTCATCCCATGCCAACCCAAGATAAAGGATTTCAAGAGCCGGAGGGCCTTCTAGGATTTTTCCTACGCTGGGGTAGAAAAGTTGAGTTTTCTGAACGAGTTCAGAGGGGGTTCCTCTGCTGGATCTCCCAAGCTTCCACTCAGGGGACGTGGGCTGGTTAGGCTGCCAGCGTTCCCACTGTCGTCTTTTTCTTTTTCTTTTTTTTTTTTTGCTTTCTTCCTTGCTTTTCGACATCTTGACGCTTCCCTGCAGGGAGCAATCCCATCCCATGCTGGGAGCCTTCGCAGGCAGCTGCTGGGCTGATCTCAGCCAGAAAGGCAGGGAGGGTGGAGGATTTAGGGCAGGTGGGACGCGCCGAAGGGGGGGAGGCTGTGTGTTTTGAGTTTGCTCTGTCCCCTTTGCACCCTCTCCACTTCCTTTCCAAGGATCTGCGCCTTCGGGCGGCTGGTGGCACAGCGCATAAGCTGATTAGGCAACAACAGAGCACCTTCCTGCCTGTTTCCTTCGCTCAATGCGCCTGGGCCGTGGCTTTTGAAGCCGCCACTAACCGGCCATTATCCTGACGTCGTATGGAGCTTTATCCGGAAAAGGCGCGGCGGTGCCCCCGGCTTCATCAATCATTGGGAATCGCTCAACGTCCCCTTCATAGCCTTCCGCCTCATTTAACCTATGCAGGGTAGGGGGAAGAAATGAAGAGAGGTTGTAAAGCACCAGAATGCCTACACACACACACACACACACACACACACACACACACACACACACAGAGCCAGAGCCAGGCTTCATTGCCGCTGCTGAGATTGGGAGCGAGGCCTCTGAGGGAGCAAAAAGTGGCTCCTGCTGAAAGGACAGACGCGTCCCTCTTGACACGGCCGGGGCGGAGTAGGGACCTTCCCAAACATTTAAAGAAAGGATCAGGGCCAGTGGCCTTACACCTCCGATAAAAGAGGAAGGGGTGTC